>NC_045732.1:66237529-66373966 GCF_009834535.1 Camelus ferus | reverse complement strand
GGCATCTCAAAAAGATGAAATCAGGGTGTCAACCAGTTTGGGCTCTTATCTGGAAGTTCTGAGAAAAAACCTGCTTCCAAGCTCATTTAGGTTGTTGGCTGAATTCAGTTCATGCAGTTGTAGGACTGGGGTCTCTGTTTCCTTGCTGGCTGTTGGCTGAGGTTTGTTTTCAGCGTCTAGAGACCCCCTTCATTCCTTAACTCCTGGCCACCTCCATTTACAAAGCTGGTAATGACAAATTGAATCCATCTCCTGCTTTGAATGTCCCCATCTCCACTTTTTTCTTTTCTGCCTTCCTCTACTGCCACCTGCTGGAGAAATTTCTATGCTTAAATGGTGCATGTGATTTTACTTGGCAGATCAGGATAATCTAGGATAATCTCCCAATATTAAAGTCAACAGATTGAGTGTTAAATTACATCTGAAAAAAATCCCCTTACAGCAATACCTAGATTAGCATTTTATTGAATAAGCAAAAACAGGAATCAGGAATATCTTTAAAAGTCTGCCTAATACATTGGGCATGTCAAGGTGACATGAGCCAACACCAAAGAGTTTCTAAAAGCCAAAACTGGATGAATTTGAGAAAAATAAAATATTATTGGATTATATACCAAAGAATAAAAATATCCATACTAATATAAATTAATTATTAAATAAATAAATAAGGTAGAACTTGCAGAATAATTCCAAGTAATAAACGTAGACAGTATGAGGGGCATAGAAAATCATCATTAGAACACCAAAGTAGTCCTTTGCGGCAGGTAGGATCCACTGATGAATGCTAAACTTAATGGGTAAAATTTTAAGGAGAAACAGGATATCTGCATAGCTTCAAAGTACTTCACCTATAAATTTTAATTAATTGTTATGGCCATTAAAAAAACACATATACCCATAAACTCTTTGATACTTACTCCTCCAAGAGATGAAGCTTAATTCTCCTTTTATTGAGTGTGGGATGGACTAGGTGACTCATTTCTAAGAAATAGAGTGTAGAATTGGAGAAAGAGAATCTTACAGAAGAAAAACTTGGCAGACACCACCTTAGCTAAAAGATCAAAGTTAACATGACCACTCATAAGTCATGTTGATATATCACTGATATGAGTAATGAAAAGGGGCTATCAACTCTGTGGTATTCTTCCCTAAATCCCATAGCATTCTCAGTAAAGATAAGAAAAAACCAGACAAGACCAAATTGTGGGACATCTTACAAAGTAGCTGACCAGTAATCTTCAAAAAGTGTCAAGGTCATTAAGGAAAGATAAAAGAGTAAGCAACTGTTGGAGAATGTAGCAGAATAAGGAGACATGATGACTAAATACAATCGGGTTTCTGGATTGAATCTTAGGATGAGAAAAAGGACTTTGGGGAAAACATGTGGACATTTGTATAAAGTGTCTACCTTAGTTAATAATACTGAACTAATGTTAATTCTTTTATTTTACTGGGTGAAGTATGTTAATATTAGGGAAATCTGGATGAAAGGTATGCAGGAATTCTTGTACTATCTTTGCAACTCTGCTGTGAATATAAAATTATTCCAAAATAAAAAGTTAAAAACAGATTATTGGTTTACTTAATTCTTGTGAACTCTCACAAAGAAGGGAAGACAAAAGAACTTGTAGTCAATTTGCAAAATTTAATTAGAAGTCTCCATTATTATTATTTTTTTAATTAAAAAAATTTTAAGGAGGTACTGGGGATTGAGCCCAGGACTTCATGTCTGCTAAGCACGCACTCTACCACTGAGCTATACTCATCTCTCTCCCTTATTTTTTTGATTTGCTGTATACTACAGGCATATCTCACTTTTTTGTGCTTCACTTTATTGCATTTTTTTTTACAAATACAAGGTTTGTGACAACTTTGCACTGAGCAAGTCTATTGGTGCCATTCTTCCAACAGCATTTACTCACATTGTGTCTCTGTATTACATTTTGTAACTCTTGCAATATTTCAAACTTTTTCATTGTTATTATATTTGTTATGGTGATCCATGATCAGTGATCTTTGATGTTACCATTTTAATTATTTTCACATTTTTTAGCAATAATGTCTTTTTACATTAAGGTATGTATATATATTTTTAAGATATAATGCTATTACACACTTAATAGACTATAGTATAGTATAAACATAACATTTATATGCACTGGGAAACCAAAAAATTTGTGTGACTCACTTTATTGTGCTTTATTGCTGACCTGGAACTGAACTTACAATACTTAGGAGTAAATCTAACAAAATATATCCACGATCCCAACAATGACAACTACAAAACACTGTGTGAGAGAATTTAATGAGATCTGAATAAACGGAAGTTTACACCATGTTCATGTGTTCAAAGACTCTGTTAATATAGCTATTCTCATCAAGTTGATCTACAGATTCAAAGCAAACCCAATAAAAATTCCTGCAAGCTTAAAAAATAGATAACTGACTGATTATAAAATGTATATGAAAATTCAAACGATCTAGAATATCCACAGTAATTTTAGTAGAGAAGAATAAAGTTGCAGAACTTTCCCTACCTAATTTCAAAACTTAGTGTAAGGCTATAGTAATCAAGACAGTTTAATATTGGTGAAAAGATAGACGTGTAGATCAATGGAACAGAATAGAGAGTACAGAAACGAATCTACATGTACATGAGTACTTGATTTTTGACAAAGGTAGAAAGGATATGCAATGAAGAAAGGAAGGTCTTTTCAATAAATGGTGTTGTATTAATTGGATATCAATATGGAACAAATGAACAACAGAGTTTACTTCACACTGTACATAAAAACTAATTTGAAATGGTTCATGGACCAAAATGAAAAGCATAAAACTATAAAACTGTTAAAAGAAAATATAGGAGAAAATCTTCATAACCTTGGATTAGGTAGCACATTTGTTAAATAGAACACAATTATAAAAGAAAAAGTGGATTAAATAGACCTCATAAAAATTTAAAACTTGCTCTTTGAAAGAAACCATTAAATAAATGAATAACGCCAACCAAGACAGTGAAAAAAATTCACAACAGATATGTAAAAGAAATTGATTGTAGAATTTATAAAGAACTCTTGCAACTCAATAATGAGGACAAACATCCAAATTTTAAAATGAGCAAAATATTTGGACAAATTGTTCCACAAAAAAAGATATATGAATAGTGAAAATATGCTGAACATCACTAGTCACCAGAGAAATGAAAATTAAAACCACAAGATACTACTACACACCCTTTATAATGGTTAACATTTTAAAATATTGACAAAAAAATCTTGACCATACTAAGTGCTGGTGAGAATGAGAAGACATTGGAACTCCAAAACTCTACTGATGGAAATGTAAAATGGTGAAATCACCTTGAAAAACAGTTTGACAGTTTCTTAAAAATTAAGCTGACAACTCCTATACAACATAGTCATTCCATTCCTAGGTATTTACCTGAAAAAAAAAATGAAAACCTATATCTACACAAAACATTGTATGGGCATGTTCATATCAGCTTTATTTGTAATACTGAAAAATTGGGAAGTACCTAAATGTCCATCAGCAGATGAATGGATAAACATTCACCATATCATGTAATACTGCTCACCAATAGAAAGGAATAAAAAAGAGTATTACAAGCAAAATCTTTACATTTAATGAATGAGGCCAGATAAAAATAAAAGAGTATATGCTCTATGATTCATTCTATATTTAAAAATACTATAAAATGAAAACTACAGTGACAGAAAACAATCAGAAATTGTGTGGGATTGGGGATGAAAGGAGGGATGGATTACAAATGGGGTGAAAGAAAGTTTTGGAGGTGATGGAAGTGTTTGCTATTTTGATTGTGATCATGGTTTCATTAGCCTAAATTTATGTATCAAATTGAATACTTCAGGTACTTTTAAAACTTTATACCTTAATAAAGCTACAATAATTACTCACATGTAGGTACTAACAGAAAAGGATGAAAGTGATAACCTGTTTTGTTGTTTTGCTCTCATGACATTTTGTTTGTTTTTGCTTTTTCCATTGTAAGTTCATTTTTTCCCCTTTGCTGGCCTCTTTAAAGACTCCCTGAGTGATATTTCCATTTTCTGTAACTTGAAGAAAACAGCATATGCTACTGAAAGGCCCTTCTTAGAGATTCCTCTTTTTCTCCTTATTTACTAAGCTTCTATCCCAACCTTTGCTTCAAAATGTGTAAAAATATACATATTATCCTCAAGATACTAAAAATTCACAAAAATGAAACTATAAATGACTGATAGGGATGAATATGAGTCCATTTTGTTGCTCCTGGTTGACCTATTTTTCTTTTAAGAGATTCATTTTATTTTCTTGCAGGCTTCTTTTGGCACATGCCCACTGATAGCTCTTTATTATAATCTTAAAAAGTCAGACTGTACTGTTCACCATTATCAGGAAAGTTGACTCTCCTATGGGATGTATAAATTGATGGAAGCATTCATGTGGTAACTCAGTTCTCCATCAATCATCTACTGACTCGGCTCCCTTTTACTTTCTTCCAGAACGTTCTGTCCTCACTCCTCCACCCTTACAGAAACATCCAGGAAACGGCGCGTCCTTCAGTTTGCCTTCAACACGCATGTTCTGATCATGGTTCCTGAACTTTACTGCTTCTCCAAAGTTCTGTACTCATCCCCGACCATCAGAGAAACTCCCCAGAGAGGGGTCTTAATTTGGTTCTCCTTCAGCAATCACATTATGACCTTGTTCTCTGAACTTTACCACTTCTAGAGAGCTCTGACCTCATCATCCCACTCCCTCAGAAACACCAAGGGGATGGGATTTATTTCAGTTCGCCAAAAAACCATATTCTGAACCCAACATTGGCCCTTCCAGAAAGTCTGTTCTCATCCCCACCATCCCCCAGAAACCTTGGCGAGGCTTCCTTCAGTTCTCCTTCTACCAATCAAGCTCGGATTTCATTCCCGGATTTTTTCAATTGAGGCTACCTCAGGAAATCTAGGATTGCTGTAGAAGGCACAGTATTGATTTTCAGAGGAACTGAAAGGCCATTCATGAAAAACACTCAATCAGCCAGCCTTTATGAAGTGCCTATGTGTTCACACCACCATGCATTTTCAGATCAGACTCTCCTATCATCCCGTTCCTCTAGACAAAAAATGAAAGATCATTCCTGTCTCAAAATATTAAGGGGCAGAGTTCTCCTTAAACATGTTTCTTAACTGAACATGTAGGGACTCTGATGACTGAAGTGTGAACATCAAATAAACAGTGATTTTGTATAAGCTGTACATGTTTGTTCATACACACCACTGGCAATCAATACACTCTGCAAAATTTTCCAAATCATGCCTTATAAAGGCACCGTGGTGAGATGACAAGCACTCTGAACTGGGAACTGTGGTCCCAGCTTTACCACTGACTGTGTGACCTTGAAAAAAATCACTTTCCTACCTAGTTTCTTCATCTGTGAAATGAAGTCTGGACAGAAGTGACTTTCAATTTTTTACCCTGTGACCTACTGTTATAAATACATCTTATAAGGTGACTATCTCTTACATGTAGAACAGAAACAATTTTCTCAAAATAATTCTTGACACTACTCATGGGAGATGAACTTTTTGTTTTCTAAATTGCTTGTTGTAACCCACAAAACTGACTTCAATAGCCATAATGGGTGGTAATTCTCACTTTGAAGAACACTGGATTGAAGGATCTTTAAGATTTCTTTCTGCTGTATTCTAAAAATCAAAGTGTCTGCATTGGAAATAGAGAAAACAACTTGTCTTGCTGAGTCTCTCTTTGATCTTCCTCAGTTTATCAGTAACAAGTCAAATATTATCCATCTCCAGATTACAAAGTCCTATAAGAAATGGCCAAGGTCAGATGCTCCCTCCTAAAATATACAATAGAGGGTACCCTTAGTACTTAGCATCTCTAAACTCCAGTACCCTCATCTGCCACTGTCCCTACTACTCTTACAATAAATCAGTCTATTTTAAGATCTTGTACTTTTATTAATGCTTTTGCCCACTGAATTCGGAAAGTATTCATCTTGTTTTTCTACTTACTTTGTTGACATGTAGTATGACACGATACCCACATATGTACATGGAATATATATACACACAATGACATACACACATGTACACAGATACCTAACATACATACATACAATAGTGTCCTCAGATTTTGATGTACACTAGAATTACCTGGAGATCTTACTAAAACGTGGAGATTCTGGAGTCCCACTCTGTGGGTCTGGAGGATAGGAGCCAGAGGTCCTACATTCTCAAAAAGCTCCCCCATCAAAGTGTTTTTATGCCGATGGTGGACTCACACTCCTTGAAAAAACTAGGACATGCATTCTTAGAGTGATATTAGATATTGAATCATGAATATGATCCTTCCTAATTGGTTGAGGACAAGAGAAACTAGTCAAAGACAATTGAGATTTTGAGTCCAGGTAGGTAGGAGAAGAAAGGTAACATTAACAAAAAATAAAGAATGAGATGGAAGAGGAAGATTGCTTTTTAAACTGCTTTATTAATTTCATATTATGAAATGAATTTTTTTCCCATAACTGGACGAAATTGCCCTGCTGGACAGAAAGTTTTTCGCTGAGACAAAACAATATTCGATTAGAAACTGGTAAGTGGAAACATCAAAAGGTTTACAGAAAAAGTAAATCACAAAACTACAAGCATGTAGAGCAGAGGCCACATTATTCACCTCAGGGAAAGCCTTAAGATTCAAGGTATAAGGCAAAAGTCATAATGATTGTCAGGTTCAGGAGTTTGGAAGCGCACATGATGCTTCATTTGTTGCTTCCTGGTCTTTCTCTTGATCTCCACCATCTGCCCTACAGACTTTCCTACATTATCTCTCACTTCATTGTGCTCAACATGCTTGTTGGGTATGGCCCATCGAAAACTGGGGACAAGGCGCCTAACTCGCCCCAGCCTGACATTTCCTCCAGGCTTCTGGCCTTCTCCCCCTCCCAAATCGCGTGATTCCTCTCCATTCTGCAAAGGGGCCTGTTCCTCTCCTTCGTTTTCTTGTGGGGCATTTTCCATGCTGAGATTTTTTACTGCTTGTTCCTTTTTGGACGCCATCGCTCCTAGGAGACAACAGACAAGAGAAGGGACTATTTTCTTGGTGGACCGATCAGCACCGAGGACAGAGGCCCTACTACGCACTTCTCAAGATAAGGAGCCCCGGATGTCAACGGCTTTTCACATTTTCATTTTCCCACCTGAGAGGCTCCCTACGCCCGGTAGGGGGCCGACAGTCCGAGCTCTCCCCCCTCCCTCACCCAAAACCCACCATTTTCCCTGCCGATCCATGCCCAGGCCTCTGCAGGCACCAAAATGGAGGACGGGGTTGGGTGGGGGCAGCATTTGGGGTCTCGGGGTTTTCCACCCGTTCCCTACCCCCTCCTTCCCCCGCTGTCCCCCGCACCGACCTGGGCCTATCCTTGCTGTCTCCTGCTTCTCCCGATGCTCGCCACGAGTGCGCCGCCGCGACACTTAGGCCCGCAGACCTGCAGAGGGCCGGGGTCGGAGGGTAGGGCAGGGGGCTGCCGCAGCCGGGAGCTCGGCCCCCTCCCGGCCGTGCGCCCCCAACCCGGGCCGCCCGCGCCCCCACCCTCGGCCACCCCCAACCCCGACTCCGACCACCATTTTCCCCACCGAGAAGAACGGGGGCGGGGCGGGGGTGTCGGAAAGGCTCGCGGTGCAGCGGGAGGCAGGTGTTCGCGAGGGGTCGTCGCCGCAGGGCCGTCCAGCCCGCCCCCACCCCCGGGCAGGCCTACGGCTTTCTGCGGCCGAACGCCAGGCCGCCGGGGCCGTGGGGGCTGCGGTCTCCGCCCCGGGGCAGCCGGACCCCGGGGGACGGTCCGCGAGCCGCGTCCGTTCGCCCGCGCCACCTCCGGGGACCCTTCCCGGGGACCCCCTCCAGGTCCCTTACCTGCTGCCTCTCCGCCTCCTACTCTTGGGGGCCGCCCCCGGCCCGCACTCCCTCAGGGCCACCGGGAGCAGTGACCGAATAGGGAGCGAGTGACGGTCAGCTCTGAGGCTATAGTGAGGGGCGTGCGAGTCGGCGCCGGCCAGTCACGTGGGGCCTTCGTCACCGCGAGCGGCCACGCCCCCGCCTGCCCCCGCCCGCCCCCCCCCGCCTGCCCCCACTCGCCCCCCCTACCTCCCCGGCACCCGGGTCCCTTCTCAGGGCACCGGCAGGCCTCGTGGGTTCCCGGGCTTTTCTCTGCCTGCCACGGAAAGGCAGTATCTTCTCGGAGGGCCGTTAGCCGTTCCCACTTCTCTGGGGACTTGTCTTTCCCCTCCTCTGCTCCCAGGGTACAACCCTCACCTGCCAGGTTTCAGGAGCAAAATTTAAGGGGATGCAAAACCCCCTTACAGAAGTCGCATTTTATGCAATATTCAAAAAAAAAAATTAATGCAAGAATATCTATCATGAGCAAAGTGCCACGCCCACCCCACTTCCAAGCTGTTGTCTTTCTTGCTAGCAATGCCCACCGTTTTCTCTATACACAAATGCATGGGAGGAGGGGACCAGGAAATGAATCAAAGAGACGGAATTGTTTCTAATTCTTCTTAACACTTTTCTGTTTTGTTCTTTTTTTGGTTAAAAATTCCTTCTCTTTATAGTTTACATTAACTGTAACTTTTACTACTGAAAATTTCAAACATATGCAAAAATAGAATAGTATAATGAAAGTCAATACATTCATCACCCAATGTACACAGAGAACAACTCATAGCCAGTCTTATTTCATCTATAGCCTTATACACTTCCCATCCTTAGAGATTATTTTTGAAGCAAATCCCAGACATAATATCGTTTTCTGAATAAGTATTTCAAAGTAAACATCTATAATTTTTTATGTATAATCACAATACCATTATCACACCTAACAATTAATCATCCCTTAATATCATTTTATGTGTAATTGGTGTTCAAACTCCCAATTCTGTTAGTTTTTTTTTTAACAGTTTGTTTGGACCAGGATCCAAATAAAACCTTATACCTAATGCTACTTTCAGGATACTCTGTCTTTGGCTTTGATAATTTGATTGTAATGTGTCTTGGTGAATGTACTCTGCTTGGAGTTTGTTGAGCTTCTACTTTGTGTGTATTTGTGATTTTCCTTAGATTTCATAGGTTTACCAATCATTTCTTCAAATAACCTTTTTTCTTTCTCTATTTCTGCTTTTTCTTTCTGCTCTTCAGACTGCATAATTTCAATAGACTTACCTTAAAGTTCCCTGATTCTTTCTTCTGCCTGTTTACATCTGATGGTATGGTACCTTTCAGCTCCAGAATTTCTGTTGGTTCCTTTTTATAATTTCTTCCTGTTTATTGATATCCTCTATTTGGGAAGACATCATTCTCCTGGTTTATTTTAGTTCTTTGTCCATGATTTATTTCCTTTAGCTCTTTGAGCATATTAACAGTAGTTGAAGTTTTTTTCTAGTAAGCCCAATCTCTGGGCTTCCTCAGGGGCAGCTTCTCTTAATTTCTTTTTTCCTGTGAATAAACCATACTTTATTTGCATGCCTCATAATTTTTTGTTGTTGAAGCTGGACATTTTGAATATTATTATGTGGCACCTCTGGAAATCATACTCTTCCCTCTCCCTGGGATTTGTTGTTGGGGGCTGTTGTGGTTTGTGGTTGATTGTTTGTTTAGTGATCTTTCTAAACTATTTTTGTAAACTCTGTATTATTTATCATGTGTGTCCACTGAAGTCTGTGTTGCCTAAGATTAGCAGTCAGCTGGTTTTGACAACTCAACGCTTAACCAGGCCATTTACAACTCTGCCTTAGTTTTCACTTTCTATTTGCCCAGAATCTGAAAGGCAGCCAGAGGTGAAAGCTTTGGGTCTCTTCAGGCCTTTAAAGCAAATGCATCCCATCCTTGGTATATGTGTTGATGTCTCAATCCCCCTGTATACTGGGGAACCTTTAAAAGCCCGTATTCCCCCATGTATCTCCTTTCACAGCCTCTTCCTCCCAGGCTTTTCATTATGTTTATTGTTTGTTCTGAGTGTTGTCCTTTGCTCCAGGCTGCTGTGGCTAATATCTGAGCCTTTCAATGCTTTTGGCAAAAACCACTCCACTCCTTGGGAAGGCTCTGAGTCAGGCAAAACAAAGAGGGACATTTGTGTCTATCCTTGAGGAGAATCTGCCTGATGGGTTGAGACCCATAGCCACAATTCATTGAGAATAAAATCCATCAAGCACCTTCTGGTACTGGCAACTTTCACCAGCTGATTTGGGGTGTTCAGGATGGTGGGCTGGCAATTTAAAACACCACAGCACTTTCTTACTGCAGTGCAAGAGCCTCTCTCTTCAACAAGTTTCCCCCTGCTTGTTGTAGTTTTTAAAATTAGATTCCAGAGTTCAGCAAACGTTTATTCTGACAGTTTTTGGCATGGAAACTTTGGGTTTCTTACTCTGCCATTTTTGGAGATACCTTCTCTCTATATGTTTTTAAATTCTCTACAATGTAATGTCAATGTACAGTTATTTTTCACAATTATCCCAAGAGAGCAGTACAATATTATGCTTGCTTTCTTCTATGAATTTTTAAATAGAATATTTGATTACTTACAATGCTTAATATTTTGTCACAAATAACATTTGACATATTTGACTTGATTAAAAAACATTCTTTCTGGAATACAGCTGTGGAAATTTCTTAATTCTAAATATGTTTAAAAGTTTTGTACAAGGTTAAAAATGATAGATAAATACCAAAAGCTAAGTTTTGTTGCCCTTGTGAGTAGTAAGTATTTGGGTACTGTTTGAGTGCTTCTCAATTAGAAAAATGATTTCTGTTCAAAAGAAATTTTAAGTTTAAAAATGTGAGTAGTACACTTTTTTTTTTCCTTTTACCTCATGCTCTTATCATGTCTGCTCAGAGGAACAATTCATCCCTCAAATCTCTCAAAAATAATCAGGAAAAAAAATGAGTGAAAAAAATAACTACATATCACAAAAGATCCAAAATGATCATAAGACATCATTTGGGAATAAACTTAGCCCTGGCAACATTTAAAAAAACCATTTGTGTTGCAACAACATCTCCCAATCACATGGAAACCAGCACATTATACAAACATGCTTGCTCCATGAGCCAGATTCTGGAGTTATCCAGAAATTACCAACACCCAAAATGAAAGAAGGATTTGTATATAAAAACTCAGAGCTCTACCACTTGAAATACACCACATAGACTTTGGGAGTGAGGATGTTATTAATGACTAGCTGACTTTGTATAAACATCAACTTTATTTTCCAGCCAAAACTGTAGAGAAGAGCCTGAAAGGCAAGTTTCGTAACTCTGAATTCGGTATATTTTTCATTACACAAGTAAGCTTCTCAGTTCAATTCTCCATATCACAAATGCCTGAGATATAGTTATCATATATCCTTCAGCATTCTTCCTTGTCCCCTAATAGGCAAAGCATGACTTGGAAAATAACCTAAACTTGAGTCTAGAACTCTGCCACTATCTCTGTGAACCTGAACAAGCCACTTAATTTCTCTCAAGTCCAGTTTAATAGCTTTTGAAAAGATTGTATGACATAATATACATAAAGATGCTTGTAAATTATAAGCACTATTCAGATATGTTACTACTAATAATTATCATCTCCCTTAAAAGAAGATATACACAATGAGGTGGGAATGTCAGACAGGAGCCAAAAGAATTGGTGACTTGGACAAGAATGACAAGGTGGGAAATAATAATGTAATCCATAAACCAAGATGCATGGAAGTACTATTAATAAAGAAATATCACTAATAAGGAAATAAAGAATTCTGGGGCATGTACACAACAGAACACTATGCACAGTTAAAATGAATGACCTACCTACATCTCTCTATAGCAATATGTGTGAATATTAAACATAATATTACATGAGAAAAGCAGACTATTTTTTGTCAATTTCTTTGACAATGTAAACATTTTTACATGTCCAAAAATAATTTTATATACTTTAAAATATTTTATATATAATACCACATTTTATATTATATAACATATTTCAGTATTATTTATTTTAAATATAGTGTGTGTATATATATATAATAGAAGTATAGAAATATATGTGGTAAGATATACATCAGCTCAGGAGTGTGGTTACATCTGGGGAGAGGACAGAGTGAATAGAAAGGGAGGTGGACTCAGTTATGTTTATCTCATGTGAATACTTGAAAATATAATGGAATAATCTTCATACATTTCAGAGCAAGAGGTAGCTGTATATTCAGTGATAAAAAAACTATAGCCAAGACTTATTTTTAAGTGAAAAATGTTTCAGATCAGTATACATCATGTGATTTCACTAAACATAGAAACATATGATATGTGTGTTTTAGTATATGCTTAGTAAAAACTTTTAAGTCTACACACTAATTTGTTTCACGTTCTATATCATGCTGGTTATCTACTGCTGCATATCAAACAAAGCCCCAAATTCGGAGCTTAAAACAACAATTTATTATTACTGTTGTTATCATCATCATCTCCATAATCATCTCTTGGAGCTTTGTGGATTGACTGGGTCAGCTGGGTGTTTCTCCCATGGCATCTCTTATGAAGTTGGAGTTAAATCGCAGCTGGAGTTTTGAGCATCTGAAGACTAGAATCATTTGGCTTTCCTGGCAGTGGATGCTGACTGTTGGCAGGGAGCTCAGCTGGGCTCGTTGACTTGAGTGTCTAAAATGTCAACATTAAACGAGGGTGTTTCAGTTACCTATTGCCACATAACAAACCACAACAAAGTTTGGGGTAGCTTTAAATAAGACCATACATTAATATCTTTCACGATTCTGTGGGTTGACTGAGCTCAGCAGAGCAATTTTTCTGTTCCTATGGTTTTGTTTGTTAATGTAGCAATCTGGAGGCTCAGTTGATGGAATATCCAGAGTGGCTCACTCACATGCCTGGCAGCCAGAACTGGAATACTTCTGCTCTGCCTAACTAGTACATTTTCCACAGCATCAGAATGAGAAGACAGACAAATACTACACACACTGCTATGCCCTTTGCATTTGCTTTACATAATGATATATCTAAGACCTAATTCCACAGCGCCATGTATAAAATTATACCTTTATCTTAAATGACTGCATGGTGTTCTGATGTGTCTATGTACTCTGTCATATTTGCGTATTCAACAAGACCTCCATATTGGGCATTTAGGATGTGTTCATCTTCCCTGGGATAGGAGGACATAGTGATGAACAGGATAGTGCCCAAGTGCTTAAGGAGCTTACATCCTAGTGGGTTGTATGCAGAGAGGAGCAGAGCATTACAAAAGGAGGGATAAGTCCAACGAAGTGGGAAAGTTACTTGTCCAGAGTGGGTAGAACCCATAAACAGTTACTCCACAGGATTCTATTTGAGGCTGTCAAACCCAAGGCTGAGCCTACCTTAAAGAGGTTCTTCCCAGGGGTAGCATCCTATGGAGGAAAGTTCACAGCTGAATTAGGAGACAAACAGCCTGGCTGTTAATTCTGGGTTCTGCCATGTACTCACTGAAGACTCTTGAAGTTCATATATTGGGAGTTCTTTCTTGTCCATTTTTGGCCATCTTTCCCTTTCTTGCCACATTCTCTTCTTAGGCAGCCATATAATCTATACTTGAATATCTTTAATTACCATCCACCCACATATGTTTTTGGCATTTCTCTCTCTAGCTCAGTTTCTAATCTAAATATCTTGCTGCATTCTTAACATTTTCCCCTTGGGTATACAAAAGTATTGAGAAATCAGGATGGCCCATGTGTTCCCTCTAGAAAGCATCCATCATGTGTTGCCCATCCCAGTTAATATCACTACCTATGACACAGATAATTAGGTGAAACATCTGAGGAACACACTAACACCTCCCTCTTTACCCCCCCCATCCAATTCTCAAGTCTTTCGTGAGTTCATCTGCTTCTTCATGCATATGTTCACTCATCTAGTAGAAAGAAGAATATTGCTGGTGCAAGGGACAATGGGGATAATTACACAATCAGGGTCTTGGAGTGGGTGATCCACTGCAATGAGACGGGGCTACCTTAAGATTTGTCACAGCAGGGGAAATAGGGAGCATGGGTGCTGAGGCAGGTAAATTGATAGGTTTGGTGGTGGGAGCATAGAGACAATCTCTTCTGTGATAGCATCTACTTTTCTAAGGAAGCAAGAAGTCGAAAGAGCAGTTGAGAATGTTGAGGTGTGAAAGCATGTCGAAGGTTTGTGCAGAGGCTAGATGTTGTGCCACAGTGGTCTCAGATATGGAGAAAGTATACTGACTATGGAAATGTGGTAAGATTGCCAGCTGGGCCTGAGTACTGCTCCATATCATACAATAGCTTCCCTTCTGCTGTGTCTCCTACAACTGTCCGCACTTTTCCCACCAGGCTCCAGCCACATTGGTTTTGGTCTTTTTCTGAAACAAGTCATGCTCCCTCCCACTTCAGAGTGTGCTGTTCCTTAGGCTAATATCAAAATATCTTCAAACACACACACACACACACACACACACACACACACACACACACCTCGCTCTCATCATCCAGGTCTCAGCTGAAAAGTCATGTCCATAGCATGGCCTTCTCTAGTGATAAAGCATGGCACAGCTCCAGGGGTCATCATGCATGCTGTAGTCTAAGCAATGGTCTTTGAAGTTGTAAAACTAGTTGGCCCTGGACATCCTTGACTGCCCTCTCTGCAAATGTTATTTTTGATCCCATTTCTCTCTTTTATTTTCTTCATGGCATTCTTCACTCACTGAAATTACATTGGTTGTTTTTATTTTATGTGTATCCAAAAGAGAATGTAAGCCCTATAAGGGGAGAGGCCTTTCCTATCTTGTTGCCTTGCAGCCAACCTGCCAAGCAAAGTGCAAGCATTCAGCAAACAAAAACAGATAATTCAAGTTAAGTGGCGAAACCAACTGATATTGGAATCAGAGATCACAGTAATCAAATATTTAAAGAAATCTTGGACATTATCTTTCCAGCAATTCTCAAACTATAGTAAACATCAGAAGCTACCAGGGTAATTGTTCAAAATACAGATTCCTGAGCCTCAAATCCCAGGGAAAGGATTCAGCAGATCTGGGGTAAGATCTCAGAAGTTGCAGTTTTAAGACCCTGGATGATTGTAATAAAAGCTGCCTGTGCCTCATGCTTAGATCAATGCATATTCTTTTAAAATGCTGTTTTCCTCATTCTCTGACATAAATCGTAACGATATTTTCTTAGGTAAGTCTCCCAAGGCAAAATAAGTAAAAGCAAGAGTAAACAAATGGAATCTAATCAAATGTATAAGCTTTTGCACAGCAAAGGAAACCAAAAACAAAATGAAAAGACAACCTACAGACTGAAAGAGAATATTTACAAATGATGTGACTGACAAGGGCTTAATTTCCAAAATAAAAAACCAGCTCATGCAGCTCAGTATAAAACAAACAACCCAATCAGAAAATGCGCAGAAAATCTAAATAGACATTTCTCCAAAGAAGATATACAGATGGCCAACAGGCACATGAAAAGATGTTCAACATTACTAAAGAGAAATGCGAATCAAAACTACAATGAGGTATCACCTCACACCAGTCACAATGGCCATCATCAAAAAGTCTACAAATAATAAATGCTGGAGCGGGTATGGAGAAAAGGGAACACTCCTACACTGTTGGTGGGGATGTAAATTGGTGCAGCCACTATGGAGAATAGTATGGAGGTTCCTTTAAACATTAAAAATAGAATTACCATATGATCCAGCAATCCCACTCCTGGGCACATATCTGGAAAAGATAAGAACTCTAATTCGAAAATATGCATGTACCCCGAAATTCATAACAGCGCTATTTACAATAGCCAAGACATGGAAGCAACCTCAGTGTCCATCAGCAGTTGATTGGATAAAGATGTGGTATATATATATAATGGAATACTACTCAACCATACAAAAGAATGAAATAATGCCATTCTTAGCAACATGGATGGACCTAGAGATTATTATAGTAAATGAAGTCAGACAGAGAAAAATAAATATTATATGATACCACTTCTATGTGGAATCTAAAAAAATAGTACAAATGAACTGATTTACAAAACAGAAACAGACTCAGAGACATAGAAAACAAACTTATGGTCACCAAAGGGGAAAGTGGGGGAGGGATAAATTAGGAGTATGGGATCAACAGATACACACTACCATACATAAAATAGATAAACAACAAGGATTTACTGTATAGCACAGGGAAACACATTCAATATCTTGTAATAACCTATAATGGAAAAGCATTGAAAAAAAGAATATACATATATATACATATGTATAACCAAATCACTTTGCTGTACATCTGAAACTAACACAATATTGTAAATCAACTATACTTCATTAAAAATGCTGTTTTCCTAGGGGAAATTGTTTCTATACCGTCTATCATGCAGATTTCTATAATAGCTTCAGTTTGACTGCTGGCATAATTACTGGGAAGCAGAGTGTTCATCTTAGGCCTCAGATTGTTTTTCCCAGATGGGATCTCATTTAACTCTTGGAAAACTATCAGGCTTCACTGGGACCAATTTTTGTTTTTGAGCTTTTCTTTGAGCATTTCTAAGTATTTTTAAGGACTGTTATTTTATGGTTTCTATTCTTTCTTAGAAATCTTCCAAAGAACAAGGAGAAATTTCTCTCTTATTTTTAAATAGAATAAACCCCATTCTATCTTTCACACATGACATGGGACAATTGAACTTTTTTGTAAAATTAATGTACAGGATCTTATTGATCTTATTTTTTGTATATCTTAAGACATTTTGCTATTCATCATCCTAAGGGTTACTTTATTATTAGCTAATTATTCCCAGCTATACTAAAAGACTAAAAAAAAAAAAAAAAAAAAGAAAGTGCAAGAATGATGGAATAGATTTCATTAAGAATGAGGCAATACCAAAACAAGTAATCAATATCACATGACCATTTATTTTTTTCTACTGCATTCTCCAGAGTATTACACTATCTTTCAAGAAGGTATAAAAGAAATCGAGTCCATCTTTGCATTTATTTAATCCAGCTTTCACCGAACACAGGTGAGTTTTCTCCCTATTCTTCCCATACAGAAGGAAATTGAGAGAGGAATTCATTTTATAATTATTAGACAGGTCAGGAGATGAAAGTACAATGAAAGCAATACTCTACATGCCATCATTTTAGTGAAATTGATATCTCAAAACTATGACTCTTCAAATGACAGTATCTTAGAGGAATTTTCTCAAACTTAAAAAGCAATCGGTGAGCAATGTACTTCAAAGGACCAAAATGATAAATGGTATTCTCAGTTTGACACTTGTCATACAATATGTTGTGACAAGAACTAGAAACATCCTATTTTGCTCAAAGGATATGGGACAATTTTCTGTCATCTTTTATATTTTATATTTAATATATGCCCAATATTTTCAGTAAGTTTCTAAGTGGACAAATACTGAAATCAGGTAATTAGAAGGAAATAGATCATGTATAAGTGAAAAAAGTTACAGGGCTGGTCATTCTAATTGGTGTTCATTAATCTAAAAATGAAAATGTTTTGCAATTATGGAGCAAAGGAGATGGCTGTCCTTCTTTCAATGAAATTATGAGCTGTCAAAGTTTTGAAAAGTTTTGTTTTGAAGATATAAGTAAAAGATGAACAAAAAGTAATGATAAGATAGAACTTACAGGGGATATAAATGAGGAAGAAGTGAAGAATCAGTATCTACAAGATGGATGTATTCCAGATTCAGGCATGAGAGTTGATGAGGAGTAAGTTACATTCGAAAGATGATGTCTATTTTGTGCATGCATATCGTCAAAGCCAGGAAAGTGAGGAATAAAATTTGGGTTTGATATGTTTAAATTCCTGTTAAATTTTCTGATTTACTTGCCCTTTGTTATCCCTTTATTTTTACTTCTGTAAATTATTCATTAAGTGACTGAACATACAAAACATCAGATGGGTATTTTGTACCCAGAAGATGATGATGATTTTGTCGTGGTAGTCTGAGGGTAAACATTCCTGAGTGGCTGGGACAACTCAATACTTTTATCTTGTTTAGTGAATGAGGCTAGTGGAAGGGAGTGACCTCTCCAAAGTGCCTTTATAATGGAAACCCCTGACTCTCATTTCAGTGTTCTATTTAGCCAAGTCAATATCACACTGTGCTTACTTATCAGCTTCTGTACCTCAAGATCAAAGTTCACAAACTTTTCTGATGTTAATCTATAAGTGAAAATAAGACAACTGGAGAGCTTGTGAAATAGAGGGGTAGGTAGGGGGAGACTTTCTTCCCCTATCCTAGACTCGACTGGAGATCATTCAATCCAATGGAAATGATATGACAGTCTTTCTCCAGGACTCCATCAGGCAGCCAGTTCTACCATAACAAATTACCACAGTTAGTAAAAAGCTGAGGAGATCTTCTCACCAAGGGTTGTCCGACTCCAGTGACGATGGTCTCACCACTTTCCCACTTGGACTTCTCTTTTAGATGGTGGCCTTCCAAGGATGAGGAATGGATGAGTTTATGCTTCTGGGTAGAAGAATTCCGTGCTGAGTGGTACAAGTTAACAGGGGATTTGTACTAATATTTATCTTCTTTCAGTTCAAGATTTCTGATGGATACACAAGACTGGAGCTCATGTACGAAGTCTGGGATGAAATGTGGATTGGAGCTTGCATACCTTGATCCCATTAGGTGCCTAATACATGCATGGTGGCCATGTACCTTACTCTTTTGGGGTCTCATTACCCTCTCTGCAAACTGAAGTTGCTGGATTGCTAAATTTCCTTTCTTTCATAAAAGCTAAAGATGGCCACTTAGTAGTTTTTTGGATGATGCAAAGTAAGCCATAGTTCCTTATCAACCACCCCATCTCTCCTTGTAAGCTGCACTTCAGCCATATCAGACTGTCTCCTGGCTGTGTACACCAAGCACACTGGGTACGTTTCCACTTCCATTCCCTTTGCATAGCCAGGAATGTCCGTATGTGTGTTTCACTTCAGCTCACAATCCTATTCCCCCTGTATGATTGAGCTCAAAGCCCATCTCCTTCTCTGACAATTTTGGCTAGCATTGACTGGCACATAGTATTTTCTCAAGAAGAGCACGACAAAAGAATGAGGCCATTAACCAGTGAAAGCTTAATGTCTTTAATGCAGAAAGAGCAATAAACATCAGAAAAGGTGATTAATTGTATCCATAATTAGGGAAATGGAGATGAAAACAACAGAAAGCAATATTTCAGAGTATCAGCTAGGAAGACTTATTTTAAATTCTCTAAATATCAAAATTCTCGTCTGTGGTTTTGTTTTTTGTTTTTTGTTTTTTGTTGTTGTTGTTGTTGTTGTTAAGAGCATGATGTATAAATGAGAATTCCCACCCACTGCTGGTGACAGTTTAAAAAGGTGCAAACATTTTGGAGGAACAACTTTATAATTTCAAGTAGAGCTTATTCATATCCTAAGACTCAGACATTTCATGCTTAGGCACATAATACCTGGAAACTCATTATACATACATACATACATACATACATACATACATACATACATACATACATTCATATAACACAATATCACTTAAGGAGTAGTCCAAATGATTTTGTAATAGAGTATTCCCAAATTCTCCCTTCCATTCCTTATACCATTTCTGTCATCCATTCAACTGACCAATAAGCTATAATCACCAAATACTATACATTGTTGCTATTAATAGTTTAAACAACTATTATCCGTTAGCTTAATTAAGAGAAAGAAAATAATAGATTTATTTTACTTCCATTTATTCCTTCTCTAATGTGCTTTCTTTCTTTATGTACACCTAAGTTTCTGACCTATATCATTTTCTTTATCTATGAAGAACTTTTTAAACATTTCTTGCAAGGCAGGTATACTGGCAACAAGTGCCCTGAATTGACTGTGATAACCTGGTGGGGATCCTGGAGTTAAAACTCATGAAAGTTCAGGGGCTTTTCCTAAGATTGGGAACTCCTGGAGTTTTTCATTCTCAAATGTGCCCACACTGAGCTTCCAGTAATTTGTCAATAACAGTTTATGTTTTCCTACCTCAGTACTAGCTGTAGCAGTGGGTTTTGCTCCTGGGTTCTGCTCTAGTGAGCTCTGATCCTCTATATTTGCCTGTCTGCCTGTCTCTCTAAATTTTGGGGGGTAGTAGTTTGCCCTGTGACCTCAATTGTCTAATCAGTCTAAGAGGAGTTGTTGCTTTTCAGTTTGTTCAGCTCTTTTCTTGTCATGAGCACTGAACTGACAATTTGTAAGCTCCTTACATGCTGGACAGGAATCCCAAGAATTTACATTTTGGCTGATGCTAATAATTACTAAAAGGAGACACAATGCTGTTCTTGGAGTTTTAGAACAGGTACAAATGCAGCTTCTTTTGCAGCTGCATGCCATATTATGGTGCCTGAGTGCTGGGCCAATGTATGTAGGTGAGGAGGTACCCCAATAAGAACGAATGTGCAAACCTTGTTCAATTGTGATGTCAGTCAAGTGCTACTAAATCAGATCTCTGCTTCATCCATCAGGAAGACGCTTAAAAATTGTAGGGACATGATACAGGGTATTTTCACCTCCAAGAACCTCATGCGGCATACCAAGTGGACTGGTCTAAGCATGCTGTGTGATTGTTAACACATGTCATTCAAAGCAAATTTGGGGTCTCTTTTACAAAACAGCTCCTGAAACAAAGGGAGTCATAGCCAGAGAAGGCAATCAGCTGGATAATTTTGCAAGTCCTATGTCCTTGGCAAAGGTGAGGTCTACTAAGTTCAGAGAGGAGAGGTACACTTTTCAAGGTGACATAGCTTGGTAAGAAGCATTACAGGGATTTTAACCATGATTTTTCTCACTCTATACTAGCACACTGACTCACCTGCAGTCGCTTTCCAGGGCTCACAGTCGGGTTTGTGTAAACATATTTGTTGTGAAAACCCTGCTAGGATCATGCAGTTGTAAGGAACAGGTCCACTAAGTAGGCCATTGTGTGGACAAGTTTAGGGCTGAAAAGAGAGCTGTGAAGTAGGAGTATGAATGCAGGTTGCCAGAGCCAGGCATATAGAGGTTGCTCATAAATACATAGTGAAAGGATGAATGAAATACTAATTTTGGAGCAGTGATCATGCATCTCTCCAACCTTTTTCTAATTGAATATGAGATAGAGGCTCATTTAATAATTCCAGTTCCAGAACTTGCGTTGCAAAAAGTATTTTTTTACATGTTTCTTACTTTCACAATACAAAATACGGACTTTGGGTGATAGTGGATGTGTCAAAATAGGTTTATGGATTGCAACAAATGTTGCACTCAGAGGCAGAATATTGATAGCTGGAGGAGATTGTGTGTGGGAGCAAGGGGTATACCAAACTCTCTGTACTTTTTGCTCAATTTTGCCTTGAACCTAAAACTGCTCTACAAAATAAAGTCTATTTAAAAAACCAAAAATGTTTATTGCTTTGATTTTCTTTCCTTGCTAAAAAAGTATTATATGCTTGGAGAAAATTTAGAAAATAGAGGTCTACACCACCTGGTGATGAGAATTGGAATTGAAGATTGAACCTTACTGTTGACAGCTGATTAAGGGGGCATGAGGGAGGACCGGGGGTTCCCTTAAACACATCAGATGGACCGTTCTAGATGTGAAATGTGACACAAGACCCTGTGCTTCCACTACTATGACCTGAGCAGTCTCTGAGCCTCATGAAAGACAGTCCCTGTCTGATCAGTAAAATTTGGGATGATGTGATAGTTTCTAATTTGCCCCACCCCACTTCATGATTAGTTATGGGCATATTTTCATAAAAGTAAATCTCCCTGTACAACAAAAATTTTGCAAATGAATTTAAGACCAGATTCCCACCTCCTGTTTTTAGATGTTATTTTATTATAATTAAATAAGTAGTACATCCTGGTTGTGAGGCAAGTTCAAACAACACGGAAATACATATATAATTTTTATATTTTGCCACAGGCCTGGAGACATCCATTACTGTAGTTTGCTGTGTATATAATTTATATATACAGGGCCACCTTTCTGGACCAGAGCCCACGAAAATTATTCAAACTATTTAATTCGAGGATTACTCAGTATATCCTGCCTCTCCCATTCCTTCCCATGAAACCAGAATAAAGACTTTGACCCATGCTTTTTCCTCACTCCATCTGCCTCCTGACCAACCCAGGTGCTTCTTCATGTGGCCTTGCATGTTGTGGCATGCCTCCTGCTCTTGGGAACTCCATGCAATAAACTCTTCTTTGAAGGAAGTTATCTCCAAATCTGTCATCTTACCATACCTGATTAAAGCAAACCTCAGGCATATTTTGAGGCACCTAGTTGAGGGGAAAGACCTGAGTCATACACTCCTCTCACATCCAGGGTTTGGGGCATGGAGAGAGTCACATGGATGGGGGTGGGTGGGTTGAAAATTAACATTCTTGGGATTTATGTGAAAGTGGAAGAGGGGCAGAGTACAACATTAACCTTGAATCTTCACATCAACCATTCCAGGTAGATTGTATTACACTCATGGAAGTTTCACAAGGCTTCTTTTATGGCCCAGGTTATGACTTATTATGAAAAGTTCCATGTGTAGTCGTTACGTGCTTTGTTCCATGTCAATTATGTAAATTAAGTAAATCATCTAATTGATTTTTTTTGTCTGCCTGTCTTATCCATTACTCAGTGAGGTGTGTTAAAATTTCCCATTGTGATGGTGGATTTGTCCATTTCTCCACTTACTTCTGCCAGATTTGGCTTTTAATATTTTGCACTCAATTCCAATCTGTGGCTTACCCCCCCAACCAACATATACAAGCAATTCTCCTACACCAGCTGGGTGTCCTATAATTTAACTCAATTCTGACACTATCTACCCAAAGACAGCAGCAGATTCCACAGGTTAAAGGCTCAGTTCCAAAAGACTGCCCTCTGTTTATCAATTGAAATTTCAGGTTGATACCTGTGCTTCTGACTGGTGATAAATCAGAGGTTCCCACAGCTCCCTCCTTGGGTTTGATTAATTTGCTAGAGTGGCTCACAGAACTCAGGAATCCCATTTACTCACTGGATTACTGGTTTATTACAAAGGATATTAAAGACTATGAATCAACAGCCAGATGAAGAGATACATAGGGCAAGGTCTTGAACAAAGAGGCTTCTGTTCCCATGGAGTTTAGGGCACGACATGGCAGCACATAGATGTGTCTGGTTCATGAACCTGGAAACTTCGAGTCCAGTCATTTTGGGTTTTTATGAAGGCTTCATTTCATGGTTGTGGTTGATTAAATCATTGGTCATTGGCAACATAACTCAATCTCTAGCCCCTTGCCCTTACCTGAACATCATGGGGGTGGGACTGAAAGTTCCAACCCTTTAATCACTGGTTGGTTCTCCTGGCAACCAGCTCCCACCTTAGGTGTTTTCCAAAAGTCACCTTACTAAAATAACAAAAGACACATTTATCATTCTCATCATGGAAAATTCCAAGAGTTTTAGGAGCTTTGTGCTAGGAGGGACAATGACAAAATATATTTCTTACTATATATCAAAATATCACAGCTTGGTATATATTGCTTCTATATTAAGAGGTGCAAATAAATTTAGAATTGTTTTATTAATACCTTCTTGATAAACTGAACTTTCATCATAAAATCTCCCTCTTATCTCCAGTAATATATTTGTTTTAAAGTATACTTTTATTAATATGAGTATAATAGATTTCAGTTGGTTAATAATTAAATTGTCATTTTTTTGAATTTTCTAACGCATTAAAATTTAGATGTGTTTCTTTTAAGGTGTATTTGATGTAATGTTTTTTATCTAGTCTGATAATTAATGTTTGTCTTTTGATTTGAAATACTTAGCCTGTCTATATGTAATCAAATTACAGATATAATTTGGTTTAAAGACGTCATCATAATACTTGCTTGACATTTATTTTTACCTGCTCTAATTTCCTTTTCTTCCTTTTAAAATAATCAATTTTTTAAAAGCTTCTTTGGGGTGGTAATTAGATTTATTTGTTTATTTATTTTTAGAGGAGGTGCTGGGGATTGAACATATGACTTCATGCATGCTAAACATGTGCTCTAACACTTGAGCTATACCCCCCAAAATAATCAATTTTTAACTATTTGATTTTTACCTTATTTGGCAAGTTAGTGAGACATTCTTTTGTCGTTGTCATTCTTGTAGTGTTTACCCTAGAGATTACAATATAAACTATTAACTATAAATTACTTTATTTAAACGTCAGAAAACACAGGGACTGTAAGAACACTTTGACTCCATTTAACCTTTCCTAAATTACTGTCATGCATTTTAATTCTATATACATGTGAATCCCCAGAAGAAATTATTGTCACTGTACTATATAGTCAATACTCACCTAAATTTGCCTACATATTTGGCAATGTCATTGTTCTTTCTTTTCTGCATCTGTCTTTCCACTTGGGGTCATATTTCTTCTGCCTGAGGAAGAAACTTTAGTATCTTCTTTGAGAATTTTAGGGACAAATCTGCCAGGTTTATTATGTTAAAATAACTGTCTTCCATTTTTGATACTTCTTTCTATGTACAGAATTCTAGTTTTGCAGTTATTTTCCTTCTGCAACTGGAAGATATGAACTCATTCTCTTCAAAATACAGTTATTTCTGTTGAAAGATTAAATGCCAGTCTGATTGTTGCTTCTGTAAAAACATTAATAAACAGGAACCTCTACCAAAATACAGCTAAGATACCAGAGAAGGGGAGCTCTCACACCCTTCAACAATAGCAGAGCCCAATAGGAAGAAGAAATAATAATATGTGTTAAACAAAGAAAAGTATTAACTGGTGACCTAACAAATTATTGAGATAAAGTCTTATAAAACAAGTTTATCAGTAGCCTAGTCACAAGATACTAGTGTAGCAATACATTTATTGACTTAGAAACATTTTCATATTCTGTAGTATGAAAATGGTACACTAAACAGATTTCTTTGAGAATAATTCACTGAGTGTGCACTGTTGGAGATAGATAGAGGATATTTTATTTTATAACTTTGTATTGCTTTAGGTTTTTAATCTAGAAACACAAAATAAAAAGTTGAAAACAAAAAAATGCAAACTGATTACAAATATGATACTCTTGTATTCATTGGCTTGGAAGCAGATGAGAACATTTAACAGTTTTCTCTCTGTGTGTGTGTGTTTGTGTATGTTTCTTTGTCTCAAACTTTTTCACATCAGTTATTCATAAACTAACTCACACCAATCATTCCTAAACGAACTCATGCAGCTTTCTACTGAGTTCACTTAGGGGCTGGATTTCCAGTCCCAGGACTTGAAGATTCTGCACGAATTCAGAAGGATTACTGCCAGTGTGTGAAGTCTAGACATCTTGGCCCATAGGTGGAATCCATTCAGCTACCTCCCTCCCCACCAACAAACACCACAGCCCTTTCCAACCTCCACTCTTTGCCAAGGCCCCAGTTCACTTTCTCACCTGCAGTTCTGACAATGGTCACCAGGTGGCAACGCTCTCCATTTTCTACAGATTTTTCTTTCTGCCCGCACCGCTACCCCCACCCCCCGCCCCAAAAAGACATCATTTTTATAAACAGAAGCAAAAAGTTTCCTCAAAGGTCTTAACTTTCCTTGAAAAATTAAGATGTGTATAAAAAGACTAAAAGGACATCTGTGTGGTTTCCATCCAGTTTCTCCTTAATTTATTCATGTGTCTTGTGTATGTACTGTGTGCCAGGCACTGTCAGTCCAACTCCTTATCTGCATCCCAACCTCCCCTCCCTTCACCTCCAGACCTGCATAACTGGAAGTGCCCACAGGAAGCAAGATGGATGTTAGTGCCCACTCCATGGGGTATGAACTCAGACTGCATTCCAAGCAAGATCAGTCCAAGCCTGATGCTGGATCGTGGCATCCAGCATCAAAACAGGAGATGATGCAGCTGAGTGGGAGAGGCTGTAGCTTGGGAAACTGTGGCACCTTTAACTCACACCCCCACCCTCTTACACAGGACTAACAGCCTATTACCTTCTCCTGACAGACCTCACTCACAGAGAGCAAAGGACCAGGCAAACAGTGTTGGTTTCAGTCTTGCTTCTTCTCATGGGCTTGAGCTAGAGGTTTTGCTTTCTCTTTAGTCCTTTGCTCTATCAGAGTGGTGCATTTCGGATTTGGTTCTGTATCTGTTTTATCTCTAAGAGGGTGGTTCTATCCATTCAGTCACCTGACAGGTCCATTTGAGGTGACATGGAGTATGATTCCAGAAATTTTTCTTCTAATCTCCCAATAACTGTTGGGGAAGAAGAAGAAAATCAACACCCCATTTCATTTTAAGGTACTTAGCATCTGTGATGGTTAATTTTATCTGTCGACTTGGCTGGGCCACAGTACCCAGATATTTGCTCAAACATTATTGTGGATGTTTCTGTCAGAGTGTTTTTGCATGAAAATAACATTTAAATTGGTGACTCTGAGTAAATCAGATTGCCCTCCATAATGTGAGTGGGCCTCATCCAGTCAGTTGAAGGATTGAATAGAACAAAAGATTCACCCTGAGCAAGGCTGAACTCGGCAGCAGATTGTTTTCAGACCTGAACTGCTACATTGGCTCTTCTCTGGGTCTCCGGCCTGCTGGGCCAGCCTGCAGATTTTGAACTTTCCAGCCTCCAAAACTGTGTGAGTCAATTCCTTCAAATCAGTCTTTATATATACATAAAGTGACTTCATTCATGTAGGAAAAGGCTAGTACTTTGTTAGGCAGACAGGCAACTGGGTGCAAGACAGGACATGTGCCTGGCCCCAGTGGCAGACCTAACCCACTAACTCTAGGTGACTTTGGGTAAGTCACGCACTCCATCTGACTTCACCTGCCAAAGGGGATCAGACCAGCCCTATTTGGCACAACCAAGAAGACACAGATATTTACAGCTGAGTGGCAAGAGAAGCTGACAAGGAAATCAGACATCAAAGGACTCAAAATTTTAAGAAGCAGTTGTTGAAAATTCACAGAAGAGCTTTTTATACTTTGTGGAGTATCAGAAACAAGTAGAGATATTACTCAAATTGTAGATACCTCCCATTCCACATCCCTGTTTTTGAATCAGCAGACCTAGGGTGGGCCTGGGAATCTGGAACTTTAACAAGTACCACCTGCAGATCTTAATGAGGTCATCTGAGGGCCACAGTTGGAGAAATATTGATCTAAACAGCTGACATTTGCTTAGCATTAGTTTCATGCCTGCCATGCAGACTTCTATGATATCTGGGATGTGTTTGTTAATGTAATTGCTTCAAAGTGCACTGGTCCTTCCCTCCCACCTAAGAGCACCAACTGCTTTCCAACATGACACTGTACTTAAACTCCACAATACTCCTGGGTGGTGAGGAAAGGGTAGTGACTTACCTGAAGTGTCCCAATGATGGGGCCCGAGCTCTTCACTCCTGCTCCAGGAACCTGTCTAGCAGACTCAACATCACACTTGGTTCTTCTCTATCAGCTCCTGTTTCTGGGGCTCAGAGTCTACACCCTTCTCAGATGTTCCACTAAAAGGGAGAGACAGGGGAATCAGACAGCACGTGGGATAAAGAGAAAAGTGAGAGGATGGGAAAGCACATGAGACAGAGGGGAAGGGGTGAGGATGTTCTGCCCATCCCCACTCAGTTCAGTGGAAGCTGTGCAGTGATGCTCTGTCCCTCCCCAAGCTCCACCACATGGCCCCCTCCACACACAGCAGTGACACTGAAGCTGTCACATCATGGACATGTGGGCTTATCCCTGCTTGTGTCACATGTCCAAGTGTTCTCCCTGGAGGTCATGCTATTATGGTAATGTCAGAGGCATCACATTGACAGGATGAAATGGGCAAAGCTGGATTGGGAAACTAACATTGCTGAGGGCCTACTAGATTCCACACACTGTAGGTTGTTATTTTTAGACTTTATTTAAATCCTCAAAGTAATGCTCTGAGGTGGGCATCATAACTTCCTTTCTACACACGGAGAACTAGTTGGCTCAGACAGCAAAGTACATGCTCAAAGAAGTCTAGAGAGGTATCAAATGGACACAAAAGCTAACTTGAAAGGGCTAATGCTAGCCAATTCTGGGCAACTTGAACATCAAAATAAATAAGTATAGTAACAGATAGTGTTAGAGCAGGCAGATAGCTAGATATGAGCAGAGAAAGGGGGACACAGACCAAATGGCAGGAATTGGGCAGAAAGGAGGGGCACAAGCCAAATACAGGAAATCACACATCATGTAAGCACCAGGGGGCCCTGGGCAGAGAAAGAAAAGCAGGAACTTTTCGGCTGATAAGGGGTCATACCTTTTGGGGTGATGAGTGGCCTGGAGACTAACAAAGAAAGGTGAGAAGCGGCAGGAATTTCCAGTGTCCGAATGTAACCTTTTGCTCATTATGCCCTCATTTCAATAAAATTTGCCTTGCAGATCAGAAGTACCCATCATACACCAACGCCATGACACTTCCTATCCAGACTAAATAAGGCCAAAAATCCCTTCTCCCTTTGGGAAGGTGAAGTTGGGATGATAATCAGGGAATACAAATCCAAAGCTTTCCCTCCTCAGTGAATATTCCACCCATTCATTTTTACACCCTATGTAACTAACTTGCCAAAGAAACACAGGGCAGCCGCCCACCTGAGCCTGCCCACTCTCCCCTTCAGAGTGTACTATCCATCCTTTAATAAATCCTCACTTTACTTTTTTTACCCACTACGTCTTGTCTGTGAATTCTTTCTGGGATGGGACAAGAACCTGGAATACTGGTTGCATCTACCAGCAATAATAGTAATGCTCTGGGACAAATAGGAATCTACAAGTCATGTTAACATAAATAGATACTTGAATAAATACATAACTACATAAATCTTAGAGGGGAAGGGAAAGGTCTACTGCATAATCAACTGCCAACTAATAAATCTAGAAGGAATGACAGAATTAGAAAAGCTACTCTTGACCACTACCAGTGTAACAACTAATTCAGGAAGAATACTGGAGAGATGCTCAGTCAGCATCAAATCAAAGAGCAGTCACTGAGTCACTATGGCAACCACGCTTGCCAAGGAAGTTTGTGAACAAACAATCACCACCTTGTTTTGGCTTCTAATATGCATTAGGATCTGTATGGGACAGACATGATGTGCAGTAATTAACCTCCAGTATTTCTCAAAATAAATACTCCTAGCAGCTTTACTGATATACACATACACACATATATACATGCAAACATACATACATCCCACCTACATGTCTGCTCTGTCCCATGCTCTCTGCTACCAGTCAGATTCTCAGGAATTCACTGAAATGGATTTGCAGAGGGGTAATGAAGGAAAAATCCACAATTCAACAGATTCAATTCTAATCACATCTATTAAGTTGAAAGGACCATAACTATTTTCTTTTAGTGATTGATTTTTCTGTAGATGACCAGTAGAATTGTCTCTAGGACATTTTCCCATATCCTTGGATTGGAAGACTCAGTATTGTTAAGATAAAAATTGTTAAGATGGAAATTCCCTACACTTACCTGTAGATGCAATACAATACCAACTAAAATCCTGGTGGTATGTATGTATATATGTATATATGTATGTATTTTGAAATTGATGGCTGAATATAAAATTTATGTGCAGATGCAAAAAGACCTAGATTATGAAAAACAACTAAAAAGAATAAAGTTGGAGGATGAACACTTCCTGATTTCAAAACTCAGTATAAACCTTCAATAATCAAGACAGTCTGGTATTAGCATCAAGGTAGGCAAATAGATCAAAGGAACAGAATAAAGAGTCTAGAAATAGATCCACACATATATGGACAACTAATTTTTATAAAAGATTCAAAAGCAATGCAGTGGAGAAAGGACAGTGCTGGGACAAGTGGATATTCATATGCACAAGTAGAAACTGTGATCCATATAATTGTACCATATGCAAAAGTCTACTCAGGATGAATCATGGGCCTAAATATAAAATCTAAAGCTATAAAAACACAGGAGAAAACATAGGAGGAAATCTTCCTGATCTTGGCTTCAGTGAAGATTTATTAGATGTCACACCAAAACCACAGTCCATAAGTGAACACATTGATAAATTAGACAGCATCAAAATTAAAAACTTCTCTACAAACCACACTGTTGAGAGAATGAAAAGATAAGCCACTGAAAGGGAGAAAAAAATTGCAAATCATGTATCTGATAAAGGATCTGTATCCAAAACATAGAAAATCTCTCAAAAGTCAATAACAGACACTCCAATAAATGAATGGGCAAAAGATTTGAACCAACACTTCACCTAAGAAATTATATAAATGGCAAATAGGTACAAGAAAAGATGATCAACAACATTAGTCAACATGGAAATGTAAGTCAAAATTATAATGAGATATTACTACACCCCTGTGAGAAAGGCCAAAATTAAAAATACTGATCATATCAAGCACTGACAATATTGTGGAGGATAGACAATATTGTGGAGGATACACTGCTTGTGGGAATGAAAAATGGTACAACCACTTCAGAACAAGTTTGGCAATTTCTTACAATGTTAATCTTACATCTACCATCTGACCCAACCATTGAACCCCTAAGTATTACCCCTACAGAAAGAAAGCATGTGTCCATGTAAAGTCTTAAACACAAATGTTCATATCAGTTTTATTTAAAAGAGCTTCATGTTGGAAACAATTCACATGTCCATCACCAGGTGAATAAAACCAATTGTCATATATCTACATAATAGGAAACTACTTATACAGGCAACAGGTGGATAAATCTAGAAATAAGTAGGCTGAATGAAAGAAGCTAGAAAAAAGGAGTACATTCTGTACAATTCCATTTACATAGAATCATAAACAATGAAATTAAGTAATAGTGACAGAAGTTCAGTGGTTTCCTGGGAACACAGAAGGTACGGGGTGGGGGAGGTTGGAGACCAGAGACATGTGGGTGGGGAGATTACAAAGAGGTATGAGGAAGCTTTTTCGGGTGATGAATATGTTCATTATCTCGACTATAGTGTTGGTTTCATAATGTACACATATACCAAACTTTATTTAAAAATTTTTATTGAAGTTTAGTTGATTCACAATGTTGTGTTAGTTTCTGGTGCACAGCATAGTGATTCAGTTACATACATATGTGTTCTTTTTCATTATAGGTTATTACAAGATATTGAATGTAATTCCTTGTGCTATTTATTAGGATCTTGTTATTTATCTATTTTATATACAGTAGTTTGTATTATACCAAGTCTTATTAAGGCATATACTTCAAATGTATGTAATGTATTATATGCCACTCATAGGTCATTAGAGCATTTAAAATATACTTGAATTTTTCTAAGTCTTTAATGCAATTAAAATAACTGGGAGAAAGATTCCCATAAATATGCTCTTCTCATATTAATAGGTCCACACCATGTCTTACCAAATTGGTCCACACCACATATGACCACAATAGAAATCATCATTTGTGATGAAGTATATAAAAATATTTAGTGAAAGCTGATGCACATGTCCTTCTGAAGTACAGAACTAAAAATCTTATTTCTTGCAAAATAATCATAATATTTTAGAATATCTGGTAATTTTACAGAACATGGCTGAGTATTATTATAATAGGGAAGCTCCAGAGTAATTATTATTTTTGAAAACACTGAATTCTTATAACTGAAATTTTAAACTAACACTTAGAAACTTTCTGGCATTTAAACATTTCATTATACAATGGATAAAAATATGGTGAGCAGGGAAGAAACCATGTTACAATCACAAATTGCTAAGAAAACAATCTATCTAATTGCATATTTCAATACCCATCTGAGAGATACATGGGAATCACTAATATTTAGACAGTCAGAAAATATGTATGTAAATTTACTGCAAATGCATATTAAACATCAAGTTCCTCTCTCAAGCTATAGAAGTCATCGCTTTTGCACAAATAAAGCATTTCCAAGACAGGCCTCAGGACTACTAACAAGTAGCTGCTGATGGAATGACATTCCACCTGCTAAACCTCTTCTCCCATGATGAGATCAAAGCAGTTTCTCTACTTCTAGGCTAGTTTGTGAGCCTCACAGGAGCTATCCCACAACATGTTTTGTTCAGATCTATGAACTCACTTCAGTCAGAAGTCATATGCCACTAAAGATGTGAAGTGTTGGGGTCTCCTGGAAGCCGCTGCCCTTGAACCTGTAGTAGGAGCCTCAGGAGCCATCAGGACACAGATCCTCAGAACCTGCCTCCTTCAGACACTTGATATGAGCTGGGCCACTGGCATGAGGAGCTTCACAGGGAGAGACAAATTCAGCAATCACTATGCTTTACTGCTGTAACTGTGTGCCTGGCACCATGCTAGGCACTGGGTTAGTGACAATGACACTCATACGATTAGTTAGTGATCCTAACAACCAGATGTTACAATGGGCTTCTCATCAGGGCCTTTTTCTTCTCTTTTCCTCATCTATCCCTTAACAACAAAGTTGAAAAGGAATAAGCAATGGCCTGAATTCATACGACATTCATGATCCTGCAGTAACCACAGGGCCATGAACTTACTCCTCTGTTATCACTGAATGTTCACACCGATCCTGTGGGTAAAGCATTCTTAGCCCCATTTTACAGAAGGGGAAGCTGAGGCTCAAAGAGAGTCATTACCTGTCTCATTTCCCGCGCCCCTGCCTTTAGAAGGAAAGTGACCCCAGGACACCCCTGGGGCAGGACACCACACTCACTGGTGCCCGGAGTTTGGGGGTGAGCACCCCAATGTCTTTACATACAAGACAGCCGGGGCACCGAGTCTCAAAGCAGGAAAGGGAGACTTGGATGTGGGTCCCTTTGCCTCCCCACACCCCAGGGCGGCTCATCCCCCACTGCAGGGACCTACACCCTCAGCTGAATCCCAAATACCAGGAGGCGGGACCCGCTCTTCTCGTCAGACCATCTCAGTCTGTGTAGAAAAGTCGTCATGGTCGCCATATTGACGTCAGGTTTCTATGGCAACCGCGACGCGCAGGCATGTCTGCCCACGCCTGAAATGCCTCCTCAAGCTCCTCCACCCCCTGGATTTCGCTGAAAACAGAGGACCTTTGCTCTTCAGACTGCCACCAGAGAAAGCAAACTAATTAGAGGTATTAGCCTGGGACCCCGGAAATTGTCGGATTCTGCCCAGGTTGATGGGGAAAAAAATGTCCCTGTCGTCAGGAATATGTTTACTTTGAAGAGACAGGAGGGAAGTCTGATCAGTATACAGAGACACAGAAAGATATGCTAGGGTTCTTGGAGATGAGCTAGCCCTCAGAGGGCTAATAGCATTTAGCCATCTGTGGTAGAACATTAAGAAAATGTCTATAATCATGTGATTGAATGATCTAGGAACTCGGAAAAAATGTCATTTAAAGAAACATTTAGAGGTGCCAGGGAGGCAGGCCTAGAATAGTATAATCATTTAATAGGCAGAAAGAAATCTAGTCAACTGCCCATACAATTGATTTCTGTTGGAAAAATTCTTATCCTCCCTTCCTCATACGTCCTTCCATGAGGAGGGACACCCCCAGTGGGGCCTGTCGGGAAAATGAGATGATCAGCTTGACAATACAAAGCAGTAATACCTCATGTTGGCGGAATAAAGGGGAAAAAGACCCTGGCATACACACTTCATTTTCTCAGGCACATATTATTATGTCTTAATAACTCGAATGGCCTTTGATACAGACATTTTATTCCCACCAACAAGAAAATTTCTGATGAAGGTTTAGAAAATTATGCCAAGGTGGTTTTGATTTGCCATCTGGTTAAGGGAGCCTGCCTGAGAGGGCAGGTCAGGAAATATGAGTTTCTTGTTCCAGATAAGGTATTCAGCTAATATTTGTGGAGCAAAATGCATCACTTAGCTGAGCATTACATTCTTCAAGTTAGTGGCTGGATTTAATATTCAGGAAAACCCTGGTAGTGAGGTATGGCTATCTTGTATTTATGACATCTAAGACAAAAAAGCATGGGCTCCTCACTGGAAACAGACAGTAAAGAGGCTTTTCCCCAAGCTCACTGCCATAGCTTTGGGATACAACCTGGCAGCCTGGGCATCTTTGGTTGTTGGTGACAGATCTGTACAAAATGTGTCAGGACACATACTGCTGAGGTGGTCATCTCTGTTCTCCCTGTGTTTACCTTCCCTGCAACAGGGAGCCAGGCTTGCTGCATTTTCCCCTTGCCTGCAGGGAATTTTGTGACAGGGCTGGGAGCAAAAGCTGTCTGATGCCCATGTTTCTTCCATCTTTTGTAAAATCTTAAACTCACAGTAAGGATTGGGCTTCTTGTACCTTCTGAGAGCCTGGAGAGGGAGAGGAAGGGAGATTTCTCCCACCCAGGGATGAGGCAGAGATTTACATGTCCCTCCAAAAGTAGGGACCTACCACTGCTTTGTCCGTATCAATGTTTCTGGATGGTCCATCAAGGCTGGGTGACCAACAGTGAGAGATTTCCTCCTTTGGATCAGGGAGTCAGGGGGCCTGAAGACACTGAGTTGGCTGTGTTGATGATTCAACCCTGAGCAGAGTGGACAGATATGTCATGATGGCAGGGGTCTCCCCTCCACTGCCTCAGGAAGACAAGGTCCCATATGTGAAACTGCAGTGTCAAAGAGTATGAACATTGACCAGTTTTAGTATTTACCATTTAGTTGACCTTTACAATCTTTTTATTAGTATTTAGCACAAAAAACCATGAGACAAGAGTACCCAGTTTTGCAGATCTAAGTACACAACGGGTTTTACATTTTTCTTATTTGCTAGTCTGATATTGTGGTATTAGAATGTTAGATCATTTTAATTCTTTCTTATTTTTCCCTATAAATGGCATATTTCACACTTGTACCCCAGAAAATGCCCTGGAATAATTCCAGAGTTTGAAAATAAAACCTGATCAGTGACTCTGTGTTTATGCTGCATCCTCTTTAAGTGGAAAATGTGGAGCTACAAGAACTCCTTACACTGCTGGGGGAGGACAGAACAATCTCTGTGTTGCTGTCATTTGCAATTTCCCTCCATACTTGACTGTGTTTTCCACGTTGTCTATAGTGAGTGTGAATTCCTGTTATGGTTATGAACAAAGCCCATAAACTTATATCCAATGAATATGACAAGGCCTGGTGAATTGGTAGGAAGAGCAAAGGTTTCAGTTTCAGAAGACATGGGTTCCAGCCTGGAATTAGCCAAGGAGTAGGAGCATGACATGGGGCAGCGTGTGACCTTAAAGTCCCAAGCCTCAAGTTTGCCATTCAGGAAGTGAGGATTCTTTCCTTCATAGGGTCCTTGTCAGGACTTATTGAAATCACAAGGTAATGAAAGTCACACAAGTGCTTTGGCCTCAACCAGGCCTGAAATCTGAGGCTCAGTTTCCTCATCTGTAAAGAATGAATCACAATGTGGAGCTTGGAGTTATGTCGAAAAGATTAAATGTTATATGATTAAAAGGAAACCCAGTGTCATATTAAGCACACAATTAGTAAGAATATAAAAATGATGACATCTTATCAGGGGGTTAATGAGCTGTCTGTGGAAAAACTCTGCAGTTACATTGCTGAACTGACTCGTGTCCCCAGTGCCCTGCTCAAAGGTGGAAGAGAGAATTTTAGATGAATATTCAGATAAGATATTTGAAAACTTCAGTGTCTTCAGTCCATTGTGCGATGCTACAGCCTATGAAAAATTTTGAGCTCCCAGTCTTTGGTCCCCTTTCCCATGAAAAGTGTATCTGGAGATGGTAAAGGTGGTGGAGTTACTAGATGCCCAGTGGTAGTCAAACCAGTAGCGTATGCCTGAGATTTCTCACATGAAGTGAAGTTTCAGCTGAGATCTGAGGCTAAGTCAGCAGAAGAGGAGAGGGTGGACACTAGCCAGATGTAACAGGAAGGAAATACCCTGTACCTGGTTCATCCTTTTAGAGAATCCAGAGTGGAAATCCCTTACCCAGCAGTTTGTCCTGCTGGGAAAAGCTTTGTGAAAGTTATTGGGACAATTGTAGAATGGACCTGAACCCCTTCTGCCCTTGTTACTCTCACCTCAGGCCTATAATATCCTCCAGCCCTCTTAAAGGAGTCTAATATTATTACTATGATTTCTGTCTGTGAAACCATAGACAAGAAGAAAATCCCTAGCTAAAGCAATTTGGGCTTGATTTTATTTTACATGTTCTTTCTTTCATCGCTCGTAGTGCAAAGAAACTTTTAATAGATTTTTCTTTCCTTTTCCCAACTAACATTTTTCATAGGAGGAAATTCAGAAATTTTAGGTCCGGGACATCTAGTGAACACACTGTCAAGCAAGAAATGCAGAAGGCTACAAGTAAGAAAAAGGGTTTTTACTTAGGGTCTTACAAATTGCAATTTGGGAGGCAGTGATTCGAGTAGCAACTCAAATGTGTTCAGAGGGAAATAGAAAATGGCAGGAGTTTATAAAGGCAACAGATAAAGACATCAGAGAAGTTATATTGGTTATCTTTACAGAACTATGATTAGTGTCGACAAGCATTGTCAATTGAGGCACCAGATTGTTTGTATCCAATCCCCAGGGAATAAAGAAAACAAGTTCCAGTTGGTCTCCGGTTGTCTGGGTGAGAAGTTTATGTTGCCTTCCGTGGTTGAAATGTGTAAGTTCTACTTCCTCATTGTCCTCCTAGCTCCATTTTAGATCCCTTTGACACAAGTGATGCCATTTTGTTGTTCATGGTCCACAAGTATAGAAGGGCAGCTTGGACATCACTCAGCAGGAAGCCTTGGGAGGATGGAGAGAACAAAGTTTAAATCAGTGAAATTTCTGGAAGATTTTGTGGCAAATGAAGCATTAAGGGTGAGTCAGAGCCCATGTACATTAAGACTAGTGAGAAGAACGTTTCTTCAGGCTCCACCTCCCAACTGTGACAGGAAAGCTATATGTGTGTGTGATTGAGAGACAAAGTACTGTGAAAAAATATATAGATTTGATATATACACTTAATTCACATACATGCATATTATTTTTGTAATGAAACTCCCAACTAGGTATATACTACTAATGCTAAACAAAATTATATCAATGATTTTTCTGATTTCAAATGACTATCTTTATGTCAAAAACTAGTGAAGTGTAAGAGTGAGTATTTATTAGAGAACATATTTTTCATCTTGTTAGATAGCAAGATATACATCCTTGGTACTTTAGTTTATATTCCCCAGATATATTTATCTGTGTACAGTACTATATAAACAAGTTTACATGAACATATATAGTCTTCTAAATTTTGCTCACAATATGTATACACAGCTCTTCATGTTATATACGTGTTTATATGCCTATGTAAATATGTGTACATGTTTACATACATTTGTAATTGTTTTTCTACTTGTTTAATCTTTATATGTTTGCAATGCATAATTCTTATTTAAGTTATCTCAGTAGACTTTGAATGACACTTTTATTAATCAGATTAATTTACATACTAGTATATTAGAGATTTTTCCTATAATTTGCATTCCTTTATATGTGACGTTTTTGTTTGGGATAGGCAAGGGTTTTTCCTAACTTCCCTTCAATTTCTCTAAATTTGTAACAGAGTTAAAAGGCTTTTGAAGGTCACATACCTGTTTTTAAATTCCTCTGGTGTCAATGTCATGCTGATAGGGTAATAGTCAAACAACCCTCTCCTCCATGTCTTGGTCTTGAAGATGATGGAGAAGAAATTCACTGCCTTAAGACTGGAGGCCTGGATATAGGGCCACAGGGGTTGAACTGTTCTGGGGGGTTTGTGTGGGGCTCAGGTGAAGCAGAGGAAATTAACCTCCATGGATGGATGGAAATGATCACTTACAGAATTAATTTAGGCCAGAGGCACTTTACATCGTATCTCTTATAAGCAAACACATATTCAAGTATTTTCTCCTTTACTCACAAGTGTAGAATTTGGCCCAAAGCTCTTTTCCATTGTGCCCTGAAGTCATCAAGGCTTTGAATCTTGAATTCCAGGTGGACTAGTATTTGATGCAATCTAAGTATTATTCACTTCTCATCATAACTGTGTTATTTTTAAATTTTAAAAAATTCATGAAAACTAAAGGAATTTTTGTACTGTGAAAAGAAAAAAATGAAAAGATTGAAAATCTGGGGGACAATATTTCAAACAATGTTGCAGATTTTGTGCTCATGTGCAAGAACAAGATATATTTTTGTTAATCAGTAGAGAAAGGGGCAAAAGATAACCACAAATAGTTCACCTAAAAAGCAAAATGCTTCTTCAATAAAGATCTGGAAAGATGCCAAACCACAAACCTGAAGAAACTAAAATCTGAAGATGTCATAATAAGAAAAAAAAATCAATTTGCAGAAAATTACTTATGTAACTGCAAGTTTTAAAAAGGATGTATCTAGAACTGCATACCTACAAAAATTCTTTAAGGTATTCTACACATTACCTAAAGAGAAACACATCTGGAAAATGTGCACCTGTCCTTTTACATTGGATTTCTTGGGTATCTGTCAGTCACGGTGAGGTGATCATATAGCTGCAAGGTAAGGTACAGAATAATTTCACTTTGTAAGTGTACATTTTAATATTTAATATTTTGTGATTAGGCTAATTTGTTGAGAGGTACACTTGAAAATATCTAATACCCCACTGACAAAAAATTTCATGTATATTTTCCATGTTATCAAAATGTTCACATGATATTCTTTTATAAAAATTTAAAAAAATTCAACTTTAGACTTCACAGTTTATCTGTGTGGTGTGTACATTTCTGTCTTACATTTCTTTTACCCAAAATGTTCACAATCTCATATGCAGATTTTTCTTCACCTTTCTCAGTGACTGGACTTCTCTTGGGGCATAGAGATCCAGGAAGGGATTGTGGACAAGGGGTGGAAGATTCCAGGAAGTAGTGGGAAATTCCAGAATGTTCTGGCTGATGCGCTGGAGCACAAGCTCCTCCTTCCTTCCCTCTGCCTTGAAACCTCTCTGGTCCTGAACTTTCAGGGCTACAATTCTGGCTCTGACCACTAGGGGCATCTAACTACATAGACACATTTTTTAAAGCATTTTTTTAATTGAGTTATAGTCGTTTTACAATGTTGTGTCAAATTCCAGTGTAGAGCACCATTTATTTTAATTAAGGAAAATACATGATTTGTTTTCTTTCACTGTCATTAGAGTGAGCCACAAAACTCTGTTATTTCCTTTACATTCTCCAGGACTGTTTTCTTGTGTTTTGTTTTTGTTTTGGTATTATCTGTTTGAGATGGGCTGGAGTTAATTCCAGCCATTAACTCTTTTCAGAAAATTCTGTTACTGTGTGCTAACTTAAGAAACTCCCCCATATTACAGCAAGAATTTAGTAAAGCTATGCATGGAGAAGTCGACCCCACTCCATGAAGCTCAATTCCAGTCTCTGTTCCTTCAGGTAGCATCTCAATGACTCTAGACAAGTTCTGGCACTTCATTAAGTCTTAGCAACATTAGAAAGCTAGTGTTTCGACTATCAGGGTCTCCTTGTGAGGAGTACATGAAAGAACAGATGCAATGTAGCAAGTATAGAGCCTGGCCTACCTCTGGTACTCAGAGTTCTCTGGATTTGCAGAATGAAGGAACACAATGTAATGCAGTTGATATAGTCTGGCATAGTGTTCCTTGTGTTTGTAGCCACAAGTACCTGGATTGCCTAAGCCTCTTGACTCTAGTTGGCCTCATCTGCAAGGTTATTTCAGTTGGAAACACTTTCCTGGGTGTTGCCTGGTAGCAAACTCAGGGGGCAGTAATTACCGGAAGTTAGCTCTTCTCTGGCCCCCAGGGATCTCCTCTCTATGCCCCTGGGGGAAGAGACTTCCTGTTTGGACTCCATCTTGTTTGTCTGGTTCTGACAAGGTGGTTAGGGGCCGGCTCTCAACTTCCTCTGAAGCCGTCCTTGATATTCTCGAGACCTTTAGCTCCAGACCCAAGGATTCTCTTCACAAGCAACCTGTGAGGACAGTGGTGACAGATCATTGCCTTCAGGACACACCATGGGTGAGTTGGTCAGCGTGGTGTCTTGTCCTGATCCCCACAGGGCACGAGGGGTTCTGGGTTCTCTCCCCGACCCAAACCCGCAAGACACCCACCTACCCACCTCCCTTTAGAGAAGGGGTGGAGAGGGCCCAGACTGACTACTTTTCACTCCCCTGAGGAAATGGGCCAAGAGGGCTCTGGCACACCCACGCTGGTTCTGGACCCGGCCCCCCACCCGCCCGTCCATCCCCGCCATGGAAGTGGTCACGGCTGAGGTGAATTTTTGTCCCTGGTTAAGAACAGGCCTGAGTTATGTGATCTTCTCTGGCCTAGTGTGTGGAGAGTAGGGAGGGTCACCTAGGTGAGGGGTGGAGTTGGTGTAAACTAACAGTTTTTGGATTTGTACTAGAGGTGGGGGAGGGGCAGGAAACCCACCGTTACATTGACTCTTACGGTAACTAGTCAGGATAAATTGTATTAGCCCACAGAGGCTTCCTAAGGTTTGGTTTATTGCCCGGCATACAATCTATTCTCGAATGTTTGATGAATAGTTGTTATTGTGCATTGTTCTATGTCAAATACACTTGTTAATTTATTTAACTCACATTTAAAAATGTCCCTCTGAGTTTCTGTCTGCCATTTTATGTGTCACTCAGTGGGCTGTCTTAAAATTTCCCACTGTGACTGTGGATATGTCCATTCTCGATTTATTTCTGTCAGTTTTTGCTTTGCCTATTTTGGCTCTGTTTTAAGATATGCATACAAATTTATGATTTTGTATTAATATTTTCCTATTGCATTGAACTTTTATCATAAGGAAACCTCTCTCTTTTTCTTCTAGTAATGTTTTTTTTTTTCTTTAAAGTGTATCTTTTCTTTCACTAATATGGTTATACAAGTTTCTGTAGGAAAAGATAGACATTTTGTAATTTTTTTAATTTTCAAATTTTCTAGATGATTTAATTTTGCATGTGTCTCTTATTTTAAGCAGCATTTGATGGAAGGTTTCTTGTCCATCTGATAATATCTTTCTATTTGGAATACTTAGTCTGAAACTTTTAAAGTAAAAATAGGTGTAATTTGGTTTACATATACTATATTTCTGTATATTAATTTTTACCTCTCCTAATTCCTTTTACTTTCCTTTCTTTTTAAATGATGAATATTTTGTAACTATTTGTTGTTACCTAGTTAAATATCATGCAGCTATCTAGTTAAATATCCTTCCTTGCAGTGTTTACCCTTCAGATTACAGTGCACATTTTTGCCTTTTCACAGTCTAACGTTAGTTAGTTCTTTAAAACTATTCAGACATTTTAAGGGACCTTGAAACACTGATTCTATATATTCTCTCCAAATTTGTTGTCATGCATTTTAATTCTATATATATTTAGCCCCCTAAATGAAATTACTATCATTGTGTTACATAGTCAATACCCATTTAAATTTGCCTACATATTCACAAATGTCCTTAGTCTTTCTTTCTGTATATGTGCCTCCACCTGGGATCCTCTTTCTTCTGCCCAGTGAAGAACCTGTAATACTTCTTTTAGTTTGAGTCTTCTGGTCACAAATTTTCCTAGTATTTGTTACACGATGATGAAATGAATGTCTTCTCTTTAGGAATGTTTTTCCTTGAAGCATATTTCTTCTCCTACTAATATCGTTATGCTGACTTGCTAGCTTGTTACTTTCGGAAATTTCTCAAAAGATCTCTCCTAATACTTCTCTACTGTTCCCTGTCCTTTCTGGGACTCACATTAACCACGTGTTAAGTATGATCACTACATCTCCTTTAATTCTCTTCCCCTCACCTTTGGTATTCTCCAGTTATGTCTCTTCAGGCTTCATTCTGGATCTTTTTGTCAGACTTCTCTTTCATTTCTGTAATTCTTCTGTTAGGCAGGTGAATCACCTTTGACCCTTGAGCCGTCACAGCACAGACTTCAGAGTAGATTCTACTGCCCCCCCCCCAAGCAGAGGAGAGACTTGAGAGTTAAAAATGAACAACCACTTGTCCCAGGTCACCCAAGTCTGAACAGGGCAGAGCAGGGACTAACATCACAGATTAAACTCTAGATCCAAACCCTTTCTTCTGTGCTTGTTCTCTTCTTGACCATGAATGCTCCCCACCTCTCATCTCCCGAGAAGTGGAACTTCTATTTAATTATAAAAATCAGTGATATTTCTTCATTAAGCGTGATATTCCCGAAGGACTCTTATATTGGGACCATCGATATGTCGTTCTCAATTTCAGAGCCCACTGACCAAGGGAACCCTTTACAAAGAAGAGTAAGATGCTGGGGTACATACCGAAGGAGATGCAACGAGTGGCTTGAACCAGTCACTTCCCAGCAGCAGCAGGATAAAGATTCAGTAACAAGTGATGCTCACATGAGCACTCAAGGAAGATAGTAAGTGACCAGTCAGCATGGCTGATGTGGACCAACCAAGGAAAAATAAAACCCTGTAGTTAAATATGTCATTCTTCTCTCCAATCTGGAAGAGTGAGGAATGACAGGATCAGGTTCATGATTAAGTAAACTTTATTGTAGCTCTGGTATCATTGGGGAAAATGTTTACAAGACTTTCTGAGCATATATGGACCACTTTCTTGTCTCCACTTCCCCACAGTGCTCCCTATGCCATTCCACCCTCTCATTGGAGAGGCAATTTTCAGGAAGGAGACCAAACTCATGTTAACATGGAGACAGAGGAGAAGCCTCCAGAGAGAAGAGTGGAGAGAAGCAGGCGGGCTGAGACCATGGGAAGCTGGTTCAAGATCACAGTGAGTGTCCTGACTAAATGGACCTAATACGTAGAAGAAGGTGAACAGAGGGAGTTGTGTTGGAATCGGGTAGAGATGGTATGAACTTTTCTGGGGCAGAGGAGTTGGTTATGTGTCTTGTTATTATTAGAAGTTAACATCCTAGGCCATGTAAGAGAAGATTCAGAGAAGCAATATGAATGAAGGGAACAGACTGACTGCAGGGAGCATGGGAGAGGTTGTCTAAAAGCAAAGGAGGAAACTACTGTCAAGATGGAGCAACTTCATACCACAAAGCTCAGTTTGGCTCAGGCTGAGTGTGGGAGGAGGCTGTGTCTCTGGGGTCCTTGTCAGAGGGGCAGGCCAGGTCTGCCTTAGGTAGGGTCTCTTGGAACTTTACAAAAAGAAGTATGTGTTAAGCATATTAAGTTGATTATTTCAAGAAAAGTGTTTGAGGGGAGAAACGTTATTTAGGAAATCCACATCTGGTACAAAATTTAGCAATAACAAATACCGACCTAGCGTAAAAAAATTATTTAAAGCTTGAAAAAAAAGTCTGAAAGGAAGACCTGGTTGGGTCTTATCTTAAACTTATATTCTATTGTATCAATTTCCTCTCCCATTTTTTTCTTTGCCCCCCAGATTCCATTTGGCATAAAATATGAGGAGAAGTGGCTGCTGAATTTGATTCAGAAGCACTGCAGTGTCCCCTTCACCCCAGTTGAAGTAAGAGAGGACGTCGAGGCCAATGAGAGGAAACGGGGTAGATGGATGGTCCAGATGAGAAATGACTCTGGTCTCATTTTCTCTTTCTCTTGTCACTCCCTGTAGTTTCATTATAAGAAAATGCAGGCCCAGTTCTTTGTTGAGAATGCCAACATTGCCTTTGCTCTGAAGAATGTCAGTGGCAAGATTTGCACTGACAACAATGAAAGGGTGTGTGTCAAGGGCACCTGGGAGCAAGAGGGCAGGGCAGGGGCATGGTCTTGCTTGATCCCAAGGCTCAGATTTCTGGTGCTTACCCAGACCCTCTTATGCTCTCTACAGATATCTGTCTTTGTTGACCCCTGTGATGCACCCTATTCTATGCGGAAGGAGCTGCAGTCAGAAAAGGTGGAGCAGATAAAGGTAATGCAGACTGAACGCAAGTTCTGCCCCACAGCCAGATCCACCTATTGCCCCCCAATCAACACCTCAGACTCAGAGCCACTGAACCCCGTCTTTAACTCTGCAGCTGACCATGAACAAACTGTTTGATGCCTCCCAGGCATTTCTTAACAGCCAGAGACTCTGCTTTGGATCTGGTATGGCTATAGCAGTAATTCTAGGGCAGGTGAGGGCAGAGGGGTCTGCCTGGGAAAGGCCTTCGGGATTGTAACTCTGGGAGGGGTTGGTGCAGGCAGGACCCTCTCAGCTTTCTGTTTCCCTCCTGTTGGCTTCCTGGAGGCTTGATGACCTGTAATGTTGAAATGCCACGGAATCCGAGATATCGCATGCCTGCCCCTCTGCAGATCCGTGGAGAGAACATGCCCAAGGTGAGGACTTAGGCCCAATGTTGGGACTGATGGTGAGGGTGGGACAGATTAGGCAGAAGAGGCAGATTGGCCTCGAACATCCCCTGTTGGGGTCCTCACTCTCTTCCTCCATCATAGATTTTGTCCTTGGATTTGAGCAACAAGAGACTCTGCCAGCTGGGTGGCCAGTCTGACGCTATACAGAATGCTTCTGACATCAAGAATTTGAACGTCTCCAGCAGTGAGGTGAGGTGTGGTACCCAGATCCCTCTTTGAAGAGGAGATGGGAGGGCTCATGGGAAGGTGACAGAGGAAGGGAAGTGGATTTGTTGGAAAAGGAAGGAACGACTGGGGGTGTAGTACCATCCTGGCTCTCTTTCTCTGGTTCATGTGGTTCCTCCACATAATTACAGGTAAAGTCTTCAGGGGAGTTGGACAAGGGCCAGAGATTGGAACCAGAATTTATTTGCACAGACAGAAATGCCCTGTGCACCACCTTTCCTGATAAGTCAGCCAACATAAGGTCAGTTGTACCGTCTGTCATTTCTTGGGAGCCTGAGCTACTCCTGACAGTGCCTGTTTGCAAGAGGCAGCAGTCCTGGTCCTGTGGGAGGGCCACAGGTTCTATGCTCTCCTCTCTGTGTCCTTCATCTGTGCTTAGAGATCTCTTTCCCTTCTTCTGATCTGCTCACTTGTTCTGGTCTGAGGTACGTTTCCCACTTCTCTGTACCCAGCATTCTCTAATATGCCATCCCAAGAATGTCGTAGGGGAAGCAGGACCCCCTCTCCTCACCAGGACCATGAGTCAGCAGCCTTGAGCCAGATGCTGGTGCTGTGGACTGAGAAGAGTCCTCCAGCCTAGATCCACATGCTGAGACAGGCCTTCCTCTTTCATACTTAGAGAGGGCTTTCCTCCCCTGTTCTGAGAGAGGCTCGTCTTTCCTTGAACCAAATGGGTCTCCCCACTTGTCCAAGGCTGACTTGATGGTTTTCCTGCCCCATACTGAGTGTAAGGACATGGTGGCTCCTGTCATGACATCCATTACTTTGGACTAATGCCAGGAGCTGGGCCCTTCTTGGGGGAAAAAGCAGGGTTCCTGAGTTAAGGGGCCAGAAGTTGGCCGCAGACAGTGAGTAGAGGGCTTCCCGAGGGGAAGTGAAAGGCAGAGGGCAGAGGTGGTGGAGGAGACAGAAGGACAGGCCTCTCAGGGACACTTGCCCTTCCATCCCAACACACGTCACATCATCTTGCATGGTCCTTCAGAGGAGCCCTGAGTAGCCTGACATGGATATGAATCCTCAGATAAAGAACCAATAAGATAGGTGCAGGGACCGCCATGAGAGAAGACGGTGCTCGTGAGAGGGGGGCATAGACCCTCACTCAGCCCCATACTCACCTGGGAGCTGACCCTTTACTCCTTCTGGGGAAGGTCTGCCCCTGTGGCTGCTGTTTCCCATGCCAAGCTCAGACTGAGCTCACACAGGTGACAGAGACTCAACCAGCATCCAGCAGGCCCCCAGCCCAACATGTGCATGGTTACCATCCCTACCACGGGTGCCTGGGACATTCGGGGGCAGGTGAAGGAAAGGGCTGCAGCAGGGGAGACGGTTCCCCTTTCTTCTCTATTCTTCCCTGATCCCCCACCCCAAACCATGGGAGAGGTTCTTTCCCTTCCCTTCACTTTGCTTTCTCTCTCTCCCTTGTCGCTATGCCCCTATGTCTCTGTCTTCTCTTCTTCATCCTTCACTCCTTTTTTGTCTTAATCCCCCTCCATTTCCCTCCCTGCCTCACTAACCTCCTTGGCCCAGCATCCTGGGCCATCCCTGGTGGGTGTCCTTGTGTTGGCAGGATGCAGGACCCCCAGGAAGGATGAAGAGCCCCTGGCTCCAACCTCATTCCCTCTTCCCTCCAAAGCCTACAGTGGGGACCTGCAGGAAGGGAGGGAGGGGAAGGAAGCCTGCTTCCTTGTTGCTTCTTGTGGCACCTGGAGAACAGAGTCAGGGCAGTCTAGGTGGGAGGTACCCAGGAGGGAAAGAGTGGAAGGAGAGGGATGGAGGGAGGCAGGCAGGTAGGGAACACTCTTCTGGTGCATCAGTCCTTGGGGGCGGTGCCCAGGGCCGGGAAGTGTAGGTGGACACACTGGACTGTGTCTGCTGTAAGTGTACTTGCTCCCGTGAGAAGAGACCGCTTTCCAGTTTCACTGACTTTTCATCTTGGCAGCTCCATCCTGGAATTGTTCCCCAAGTTATTACGCTTGGTAAGTGTATTCCTCAATCACTGACTCCTCTAGCTGACACTGACACCGCCCACAAACTACTCTGAACCCTTTAGGTCTTGCCTGAGTTCCATTTTTGAACCTGACCCTTAAACGTTCTGGGGGCAGGGGGAGGGTACAGCCTCTGTGGGAAGCTCACAACAGCTCTGGGTCTTCTTCGACCACGTCTGCCACAGCCTTCAGGGACCTCAGGGTGATGACCTGAAGTGTAGTCCTGCCCTCAGATTTTCCAGGGCACTTCCGCACTTGACCTCTGACCCTCACCCTCCTGGGCCCGTCCTTTTCCTTGATCGTCCAGAAGTGCCTCTTGGTCTGCACCACTGACTTCCTCTTCCTTCTCACAGGATGGCCAGGAGACACCCCCACCAGCTAAGTTAGGTGTGGACACCCATAAGAGCTTACCAGCCTGCGAGGTGAGCACGGAGAATCAAGCAGGGCTTTGGGTGGTGCGTGAGGAGAGGGTATCAGCCCTGGTGTTGAGGACTGTTTTGATTCCAGGGAAGCTTCTTTGGATCTGATGAGCTGAAGAGTCTGATCCTGCAATTCCTGCAGCAGTGAGTACTGCTGGCAACCTGAGGAAGGGGAGGGCTGGGACAGCTGAGGCCACCCAAGCTCAGCTCTGCTCACGGGAGTTTCCAAGCCTCATTTGAGGTCCGGACCACAGAGACAGACTGTGCTCATGGCTCCCCAACAGGTATTACTTGATCCACGACTCTGGAGACCGACAGGATCTCCTGGGTGCTTATCACGACGAGGCCTGCTTCTCCCTGACCATTCCCTTCAACCCCGAGGACCCAGCCCCGTGAGTATCACAGCTCACACTCTGCTCCTGGGCCGTGTGGCTCCCCAGCAGACGCAGGGCAGCTCCTGCAAACCCCCACACTGGGGCCGGCCCACCTCCTCCTGCTTCTCTTTTTCTCCCAGGAGCAGCTTGTGGGAGTACGTCAAGGACAGCAGGAATATGAAGAAGCTCAAGGACCCCTGTGAGTGTGTGACGAGGAGGCGGGGCGGGAAAGGGGGCGGGAAGGGGTCAGTCCTAGGGCCCAGGGCATGGCAGCCCCTGACCTTCCCTCGCTTCTCCTCCCCCCACAGACCTGCGGGTCCAGCTGCTGAAACACACAAAACGTGACATTGTGCGCTCCCTCTGCCTGTTGCCCAAAACTCAGCATGACCTCAGCTCCTTCGTGGTGGACATGTGGCTCCACACGGTGAGCGCCTGCTTCCACCTTGGGCAGGACCGGGAGCCGCAGGTGGGTAGGAGGTTTAGGTGGTGACTGAGCGCCTGGGCTCTTCCCTTTCAGAACACGATGCTCTGCTTCTCTGTCAACGGGGTGTTCAAGGAAGGTGAGTGTGTGTAGACCCCCGTCCCCAGATGCCCCACTGCTCCAACCCCCTGGCCGGGCTCCCTCTCAGCACCCTCCCAGCCACCCCGAACCCTCTCCTTCCCTTCCCGGCCCCTCTGTGTTCTCCAGCCCTCGCTCTTCCCACAAAGGACCCAGGTCTGACCTGCGTTCATGCCTGTCTGCCCCGCACACCCTGGGCGTTAGGGACACAGGCTGTGGAGTTTGATGGCTCTCATCCCAGAGCCTTCCTCTGAGATCCTGGGACCATTACTTAACCTCTCAGTTTCCTCATTTGCAAAATGAGGTATTAGCATCCATGTCTTGGGCAGCAGTGACAAATGCATCAATGAACTGGTGAAGTGGTTGTCACGGGCCCGCGCACAGTAGAGGTCCTGCCACCGGCAGCAGGTTGCTCCTATAGCTGCCCTCCGCATTCCCGACACCCTGGCCCCCAGTGAGCACCTGTCCCCTCAGCATGAGTATCCATCAGACTCTGTCTGCAGACCGCTGTGTGAGCGTGTAAAGCAGGTGGGGCTCTCGGGGGTACTGAAGTTTGTTGTTTGTCGTTGAAGTGGAAGGAAGGTCTCAGGGTTCTGTTCGTGCCTTCACCCAGACCTTCATCGCTATCCCTGCCAGCCCTTCCAGGTGAGTGCCGTGTGGTGGGTGGGAACCCCCGTCCCAGCCTGGTCTCAGGGGTGTGGGAATGTGGTGGTGCCCACCTTAGGTTTTCTCAATACTGTGGAAAGCCAGCAGGTAGATCCAAGGAGCAGTCTAGCCTAGTGGTTAAGAAGGGCATGGGCTCTGGAACTGGAATGTGGCTTCTCTCCTTGGTCCCAGCACTCATTGGCTATGTGACCTTGGTCAAGTCACGTGGCCTCTGTGTGACTCAGTGTCTTCCTATGACAGTGGATTTCAGATTGTCCACTCCTTGGGCTGTTGTAAAGGGTAAACGTGAAACTGTCCCTGAGTTGCAGGGAAACGTCCAAATGTCATGAAGATGGTGGATAATCTCCCCAAAGGTGGGCTTGTGGGAGGGGCATAGGTACCAGCCAAGGAACCTGGGGGACAGACACAGGAGGAAGGTGGAAGGAATCTGGTTGCTGAGTGGCAGTGGGAGCAGGATTGTTGTTGGGGGTGTGGGGTGGTCCATCTGTCCAGCTGTTGAGGGCCCATTTTTCCTCTAGTCTGTGCATCGTGAACGACGAGCTGTTTGTGAGGGATGCCTCCCCTAGTGAGGCTCAGAATCTTCATTCTCTATCCCAATTCCTGCTACCTCTGCCAGCTTCACACTCATCTTCTCCCCAGAGCAGCGGGAAATGGTGTGCACGTTCTCCACCCACTCTGGGATGAACCTCCAGTGGTCTCAGAAGTGAGTGCTGGTTTTGCATGGGGATAGGAGGGAGCTGGGAAGAGCAAAGGAATGATTAATGGGAAGTTGAATTCAATTCGTTTTCCTCGTTTATTTCAGTCATTTTTACTCTGATCATTTCGATCTCTGTACATATTAAGCCATCTAGTTGTTTTGAGCTGGCAGGTGTTACTTTTATGAATTTCATGGACCCTGACCCTTTATTAACAGACAGCTGGGTGTTCCTGATACACTGTGTATGAGGTCCATTCCACTCTATATATCACAGTAAACGTGGGGGGGGGGAATCATCATCCCAAACATACCACCCAAAGATAGCCCTTGAATGTTTTCATCTTTATTATATTCTGGAACTTCACTTATGCAGGTGTTTACATATTTATGCATGTATTTACATTTGTATATTTATCTACAGAAAACTAGCTCTCATAATGAGAGAGAGACAGTGAGAGACAGAGAGGGAGAGAGAGAAAGAAAGAGAGAGAGAAGGAAAAAGACAGAGGCAAAGAGAAAGAGGCTTGTGGCTGAATGGGGAAGAGGGGTCCAATTAGGGACTTTTAAATCTTCAGTGCCTTTAAAGTTGAGCAAGTGTACAAGCTAATGTGAAGGGGCCATCTCATCTCATTTTTAACTCCCTGAATTTGCCTATACATTCGTTTCTCTTTTTACCTTCTTATTTCTACTAGAGAGTTAATGAGACACCTCTAATGGAATTATATACATTTAAAATCAAATTATATTTGGTTATTAGTGATTAAGAAAATGGACAATTAAGTGTCCAAAAATGCTAGTAATTCTTGGATTTTTGCCTCTCACGGAGGCAGCAGATGGCTGAAGTCCTGCTGTGACATGGCTGGATGATGCATGATCTGAGGACCCGTGCACTGGTGACTGTGGGTCGGATCCATAATTTTCCTCTAAATATATCAACATACCAAACAGTCCAGGAGCAGCAGTTAGGCAAACACCACACCTTGCTGCCCTGGTGCCATCTTTCACTGAGCTCACCAGGTGAGGCAAAGACGAACATGTCTTCCCAGCGTGGGGAACTGGATTAGGATCTGCTCAGAGGCACGATGTTGGGCAGCTCTTATGAGCTTCTGAGCCTCCCAAGAACCTAGAGATCCTTCTGACTCCAAAACTTTGAACTCAAGGCATATCAGAGAGATATTTGTTTCCTTCATAAAGGTATCTGTCCTCTCATTAGGAGAAACAGTGAGGAATGACTTTTCACATTGCCTGTCTTAGTCCTGAGGCTCAGGCAGCTTCTATTTCTGTGTCCCAACATTTAGAAGGCAATGAAATCCCACCACATGCCATATACTTTGGCCAGGCTTTCTCATTAACCCTTCAGGACTCTCTGTGATGAAGGTTTTGTGAGTCCCATGTCACAGATGCCCAAGTCAGTCTGACAGAGCCTCAATCACCTCTCTGGAGGAGTGGCAGGATGGGATGAGGTTCCATCCCTCGCCCTCTCTGGAGGACACAGAGCAGCCTTCCTTTTAGAAGATGGGCCTCCAGGGCTGGAGAAGTGGTCATTTGCTCTCCTCTGATATCGAGGCCCCTCAGGTACTCACTCAGAAAGCCCCTCTTGATGATTAAGATCATAGTGCACGTACATGGGCACGTCCATTCATTCCCTTGGAAAAGCATTCACTGTGTTCAGTTTCATGGGGAGATGAAATAGAATCACAACGGAGCTGACAACATGTGTGTGTATGTGTGTGTGTGTGTGTGTGACAGACTTTGTATAGGAAATTTATAAAGTCATTACTTATAGAAGTACAATATGTCAGGTAAAAATGTGGAGATGACATACCTCTGAGAGGCAGGCATTTTTTCCCCTACCTCAGAGTCCCCCTTTTCCTGTGTGCAGGAGAACTTTTGGGGATTGGGGAAGATACAGTGTCATTGTAGGAGGAAAGCCCTTCAGGGTCACGTCTGGAAGGTTCCACAGGGGGACCTTTTCCGATACCCAGAAGCAAAGATCAGGGAGGTGAGCCTAAATGAAGGGGCAGCTCTGGCTGCCTTCAGCGAAAAGGAAGCTGATAAGGGCGTAGTCGTTCAGCCCTGGACTTCCTGAGCCGTCCCAGGTCCTTGCTGTCTGCAGCTGAGTGCTCTTGGTAAAAACCTTCCCTGGATCATGACAGGATCGGCACAGGGCCTGGCACCCAGAGAGAGCCCAGTGCTTGTCTGCTTACTTCACCTCTATTCTCTTCCTGTATTTCTCCACCCTCAGTTGGGTTCATCCCTAACTTTGTGCTAATCACCACTCCTACCATTCACATTTTGACTGAGTGGTAGGATTAATAATAATAATACTAATAAAGCCAAAACCCCCACAATAACAGTAATAAAAGATACCAACAATTATAGCACACACATGGATAAGTTACTTGCTCAAGATCGGTCAACCAGCAAGTAATAGTTCTAGCATCAAATCCTGGTCTTCTGACCCAAAAGGCCCTGCTCCTAACCTCTGCTTCTATATTGACTGTACTTCTGTGTTAGGACAGAGGCCAGCACAGGGGAAGGGACTCAGCCCAGGTCCTTTGCTCAGTTGATGGGTCTGGAACTGGATACAGGTTTGATGACTCCCATGTTCTGTGTAGCTGACCTGTTCCTATTCTTTGCTCTTCTGTACTAATTCTTCTTCCTGGGTCTCAATAAGAAATTACTTCTGGTCAAACTAGAATGAAAAAAAAGGAGACAGGAAAGCATGTGGTAAAAAGAAATGACGAGATGGAACCAAAGTTCACTTCCTGCTGCTGCATTTCCAGATGCCGTTTTCAAATTTTCTATTTTATAGGCCAAAAGAGGCAAGGTGGGCTGGGAGTAATATATCCCAAAGTCCTAGATATTCTTTGAGGTTTTTTCCTTTTCTTCTTACAACAAATCTAGAAGTAGGTACCCTTAGTCTCATTTACAGAGGCCAATCTCAGACTCACAGAGTAAGTAAATTTTCCAGGGTCAAATGTTTACCCTTTGCCCTCTACACAGGCCAATCAGCAGCTCTCTGGATGACAGACTTCTAGGGTTTAAAGACTGATAGTGGAAAACTTGCCTGATGTGGAATGTGGGCTGTGTCATGCTCCCCACTGGGCATGAAGATGATGATGGGGATGAAACCCTGCCCCATGGGCCAAGAGGCCTGGGTGTGGGGGCCACACAGATAGGCTGACTCCTGAGATGCTGAACTAGAACCAGGAAGCAGCTCAAGCTGTTGCCCTTTGGAAAGAGAACCTGAATGGTGGGATATTGACATGTACACAACTACTATATGAAAAGGCTTTTACGTTTTATCTCCTTTAATCCTAAACTTTATTCAAGACTAGTATGTATTTATCAATGACCAGAAACAGATTTTTTTGCATTTTTTTAAATTGAAGTATAGTTGATTTACAATACTGTGTTAATTTCAGGTGTACAGAAAAGTGATTCAGATATATATATATATATATATACACATATATATAACTGAGTCCCTTCCCCTGTGCTGGCCTCTGTCCTAACACAGAAGTACAGTCAATATAGAAGCAGAGGTTAGGGGCAGGGCCTTTTGGGTCAGAACGTATATATATATATTCGTTCGTATTATTTTCCGCTATAGGTTATTACAAGATATGGAATATAATTCCCTGTGCTAAATAGTAAATCCTTGTTGTTTATCTATTTTATGTGAAACAGATCAAGACAATTTATTTGACAGTTTTCTGTGTGTGTGTGTTTGTGTATGTTTCTTTGTCTCAAACTTTTTCACATCAGTTATTCATAAACTAACTCACACCAATCATTCCTAAACGAACTCATGCAGCTTTCTACTGAGTTCACTTAGGGGCTGGATTTCCAGTCCCAGGACTTGAAGATTCTGCACGAATTCAGAAGGATTACTGCCAGTGTGTGAAGTCTAGACATCTTGGCCCATAGGTGGAATCCATTCAGCTACCTCCCTCCCCACCAACAAACACCACAGCCCTTTCTATCCTCCACTCTTTGCCAAGGCCCCAGTTCACTTTCTCACCTGCAGTTCTGACAATGGTCACCAGGTGGCAACGCTCTCCATTTTCTACAGATTTTTCTTTCTGCCCGCACCGCTACCCCCACCCCCCGCCCCAAAAAGACATCATTTTTATAAACAGAAGCAAAAAGTTTCCTCAAAGGTCTTAACTTTCCTTGAAAAATTAAGATGTGTATAAAAAGACTAAAAGGACATCTGTGTGGTTTCCATCCAGTTTCTCCTTAATTTATTCATGTGTCTTGTGTATGTACTGTGTGCCAGGCACTGTCAGTCCAACTCCTTATCTGCATCCCAACCTCCCCTCCCTTCACCTCCAGACCTGCATAACTGGAAGTGCCCACAGGAAGCAAGATGGATGTTAGTGCCCACTCCATGGGGTATGAACTCAGACTCCATTCCAAGCAAGATCAGTCCAAGCCTGATGCTGGATCGTGGCATCCAGCATCAAAACAGGAGATGATGCAGCTGAGTGGGAGAGGCTGTAGCTTGGGAAACTGTGGCACCTTTAACTCACACCCCCACCCTCTTACACAGGACTAACAGCCTATTACCTTCTCCTGACAGACCTCACTCACAGAGAGCAAAGGACCAGGCAAACAGTGTTGGTTTCAGTCTTGCTTCTTCTCATGGGCTTGAGCTAGAGGTTTTGCTTTCTCTTTAGTCCTTTGCTCTATCAGAGTGGTGCATTTCGGATTTGGTTCTGTATCTGTTTTATCTCTAAGAGGGTGGTTCTATCCATTCAGTCACCTGACAGGTCCATTTGAGGTGACATGGGGTTTTTGCTTCCTGTAAGACCTTCTCTACTTGTTAGGGGAGCCTGTGTCAATAACCAGAGGAGGCAGAAAAGAGGTATTGAGCTATCAAGACAAACACAAGACCAAGACTCTGGTCCAAACATCTGATTCTCTTCACTTAGTGAAATGGTTTTCAGATTTCTTACATGCTACTCACCTCTTCTCTGGTTTCCTTTTACACCTGACACTCTAATATAATTCCTTTCTCTCCTGTCCACAAATGTGCACCCACGGTAAATTCCTCTATTAATTAGTAGTAGAGAAATTTTTCTAAATATGACTTCAAATCCAGAAACAATCTGATTTCATTAAAAACTGCATGGCAAAAAAAAAAAACAACCCATAAGCAAGGTAAAATTAAAAATTACAAATTGGGAAGCATACAACTTATGTCACAGACAAAGGTTATATACCTTGTAGTAGAAAGATTATGAAAAAGGAAAAACAAATTAGAACATTCTGAAGGAGAAAGGACACTAGATACAAAGATACATTTCACTGAAAAATGTTCCTTAAACATATAAAAATCCCTGCTAAACCTAACATTTGATAAGAGATGCAAAGAAAAAAAAACCTGAGATGCCTCTTACCATTTACATAATCTGTGAGGAAACAGACAGTCACCTTGCTGGTGGTAATGTAACATGGTACAACTCCTAGCCAGGGGATTTGATATTATTTATAAAATAACCAGGATACTTACTGTTGGAACCAAAAATATCTCTTCCAAGAATCTATCCCAAAGAAACAATGTGGAGACAAAAAGTCATAAACAGAAAGCCATTCCTGCCAGAACAATTCATATAGCAGAAGACAAGAAACAAAGACACATTGACCAATAGGGGGCTTGTTGAATAAGCTATGGTCCATCTGCATCTGAGAGGAAAATGCAGCTATGAAAAGCAATGAAGACTCCCTCTCTGTACTGCTATGGTGTCATCTCCAGGGTATATTGTTCAGTGAAAAAAGGCAGGTGCAGAAAAGTGTGTAGCGCTACTGCTGTCCGATATGGTAGCCACTAGCCTCAAGTATCTATATTAAATGACATGAAATTTAAAAGTCAGTTACTCAGTCACAGTTGTCACATTTTAGGTGCTAGATGTTCAGTTCCTGAAAAAGCATTCAGGCAGCTAATGACTCCTGTGATGGACAGTACAGATACAGAACATTTCCATCTCCACAGAAATTTCTGTTGGAAAGCATTGGTGTAGAATATGACAACTTTTACCTATGAAAAGGAGAGCAAACTAAAATACATGTTATATTTTTAAAAAGTGTGTGGTTAAAACAAGATGGTAAAAATGCTTACCTATAAAGGAATAGAGGAGAAGCCCAGGATGCAAGCCAATGATGTACATTCTCTTAAAAATATAGATTTATTGGCTCCATGCACTGAGAAGGTCAAGAAACAATGAGCAACCCAATAGTAACTGGCAACTACAGTCCCTAGATTGAATTCTCTAAACACATTTCCCACTAAGAGTAACCAGGCTTCCTTGGAGAAATGCCTGATTTCTGGTCTTGTTAAGGATTGTACCAGTTGAGTCTGGACTGAACTTTCATACCAGAAAGTATGTTAAAAAGACTCATAACCTGAGGGGCTGCCAGTGGCCAAAGATAGAACAATTTGAACAACAAAAACTTTAGTGACTACAGTGCACTAAAACATGTCAACAATAGAAACATCTGTGAGCTGATAATGACACAAAAAAGCCAACAAAATCAACTCATTGTCCACCTTTGAGAATCCTAGGGAACAATTCATTTTAGAAAGTGGAAATATTGCAAAAGAATTGTATATTCACCTTACCTTTCCTGTGCATGTTATACCTACGCATAACCTAAGAGTTGATGAGGTGAAGATTCTTTTATAAAATAATTTCAGCTAATACATGCAGAAGAAATTGAAGAATTAGTATATCATACTTTTGCAATCTTTAATGAAATGTCGCTCTAGGCAGTGATCAATAGAGGCTGCAAAACATGATGGGAGAAGTAGATGGGAAATTTTATGATGGCTGCGTTATAATATTTCTGAGTTTGCCTTTCTTCAGTTGTAAAATGGGGCCAGTTATATCCATATTAGACAATTACTGGCAGGAACAAAGTATTTCAAGTCAGTCCAGCATATGATACATGTAGTATTCAATAGATATGAGTCATCTTCTTATTCTATACCTGACCTTTCTTTAAAGGAGATTCTCAAATAGCATGGTTATAAGACAATAATGTGGAAATATTAAATGGAAGGGAAGTGTATAAGTTTTCATTATATATTCACTTCAGTGTCATTTCTTTGTGCTGGAGTCATTTCTCAGATAATTTATGGAAAAAGGAAAACAATGACTGGACCACTTCCATTGGGTATGCAAAAGAAAACTATTAGTCTGTTTCCCATTATTTCATATACTTTCCCATCCCACTTTTTATCTTCTGTGTTAATTTCTTAAGACTAACGTGTGTGTAATGTAACCCAGCAAGAATAGGCTTTGCAAAAGACCACTGCAATAAATCACTGGTGGCCAGGCACATCATAGGTACTTAGGAGAGTCATTTCCCCTGTGCTGGACATTTTTTGGATAAAGCCTCTCAGACGTACAAGCTAATGAGATCCCATCTGGGAAAGCACTTTTGAGACCTTAGGTGGGATGGAGGGACAAATTATTTCTAAGTAATTACTTTCTAATCTGCACTACAGATATTTTCATACTATGTGTTGAATGAATTCAGTAGGCAAAAGTCCTTGCATTACTTTGCACTTGAACAGCCATTTGTGGATGGGCTTAAGGTGGTTGGAACTTAAACATCATATATTAGGACAGGGCCTCTGACCCAGAAAACCATGGGGACTTAACCTTTTGTGAATGAATGCATTTTTCTATCTCATGTATTTTCCACAACATTCCTGGGGGGTAGAGGATACATCTCCACATCATTTTGTAGCTTGAGAAACAATAAGGTACAGAGGTTAAGTCACCTGGCTGGGGTTCATCCTTCTCTTAAGTGGAAAAGCAGAGACTGGCACCCTATATGTCCAAGTGCAAACTGCATGATGCTCAGCTGCACATCACACTGTAATCAAGTAAGTCTTGCTTTTCTGCTGACCTACAGTGTCACTACTGAAATCTATATCTTCACTTCTGATACTAAGCTGTTAGTCCTACCTGTATTTCTGCAAGTCAGTGAACATCATCGTCAATTTCCTATTCTGTTAAAAAAGAGAGAGAGGGAGAGAACATGTTTAGGTCATTTGTTTTTGAAAGTGAATTCCCAGACAACATAAGGAATATGCTCTGTCTAATAGAGGGACAGGTGTTATGCTGAGGATGACTAATTGAAGAAGCAGTCTCCAAATGCATGGAGATCAAAGGCGCCTGGATTCTTTGATGCATACTGATAAATCAACCTGTAAAAATGTTCTACTAATGGAAATCCTCACCAGCAAAATCAGCCTTTGTAGGATTCCCCATATGCACACCCACACTGGGAATTCTCAATAGTTTTATTGTTACGCTTGAAAAACATGAACTTAGAAATTATTTTATTGTTATCATACTTAGTTGGATAATAAGGTTATTTTAAAATATTCTTAGTATGCAAAAATGTCCTGCTAATCATTGTCATTAGTTATTAATGCAAAAAGGTCTAGTGACATATGCATCCTAACAGTGTGTGATGACCACATGAGCCGGCACGTTCTCCAATGGCTGCTACCTACATGTGGTCTCCAGGTGTTTTGTGTGTATATATGTGTGTGTGTGTGTGTGTGTGTGTGGACTTGGGGGGCTCCTAATGACATTGTATACACCTGAAGGATTACCAGTATCTCTCTGATACATATGGAGAGGAGTAGGATCTGCTCGTTCTTGAGTCTTTCCAAATGGCACAAGAGCTAGACCACACACTTCCAAGCAGACCGTGAGATGGAAGGCAAGCCTGTCTGTGAACTCACCTGCTCAGATCAGGGGTGGATCCCTCCAGGATGTAAGGTGTGTTGGTCTGCCTAAATCCACTTCTAACCACTGATGTTGGGAGCTCCCATCTTGCAGCCATCAGCTGCAGAGTTCTGAGAAGCTGCATCCTTTCACCCACTCAGCACCACGAGTTTCAGTCATCTGCATGAGGAGCTGTACACTTGGAGATAAAAATCCTTAAATTCCCAGCACCTGTGTGACACATCTTGTATCCATCCAGTCATATATTCATACGTCTAACAGACATTAAGAAAAAGTCTACACTATCCCTTTGGTAAGTTTCAGGCTTCTCCAGAATGGAAACAAGGAAGAAAAGGATGGGAAGGCTCGTGTGGTAAGTTCAGATGTTAAATCTAAGAAGCGATGGCTCCTTCCCATTAAGATTTCAACCTGCTCAAGTCTCTTATAATTGATGATTTTAGAATATCATTTAATGCCATGGACTTCGGTCCACATCTCTTGTTACTGTCCTCTTTATATATATATATATATATATATATATATATATATATATATATATATATATATATATATATATATATATATTTTTTTTTTTTCTTGCACTTTACAACCAAATACTTGCAATGAATTCTTGGAACTCAATTCACATCCCCTGACCTTCCCTCCAACTCAGTCTTCATCCCTTCTCTAATGAGGAAGTCCCCCGACTCCTCCACTAAAATCTAGCTTGCCAAAGTCAACAACTACCTTTTTGGCACATTATACACCATGAGGGTTGAAATGCAGGTCAAATGGAGACAAAGTTTTCCCTTCCCAAGACAAAATTAATTTGTTTGTCCCCAGACAAGGATTACCTTGCCAACTGATGCTATCAGTTACCTGAAATCTAGAATTGTAAAATACTTCCCATGGCAATCAAGTCAGATAATGGGGAAGTGTGTGCTACAGACAATGGGCTTTCAAATGAAATATAAAATTTCTCAATGTATCTTACACTTTTGCATTATTGAAAGGGATTTTACAAATAGGTCTACAGCAGGATAACAATTTTTAGGGTCGCTTCACTAGACTCTGTCTTACCTGTTTCTCTTTTTTTTTTTTTCCTCAAGGTCTTTCCAAGTATGGAGTTGAATCACCTGGAGTTGTAATGTTGTCTTACCCCTTGAGGTGTCTTATGATCCAGTGATTCCAGTTCTAGTTACATACTCGAGAAATAAAAAAATTTGTCTATGCAAAAATTTGTACAAAATGTTCATAACACCATTATTCATAACAGCCAAAAAGTGGAAATGAGACAAATGTCTATCAATTGATAAATGCATAAGTAAAATTTGGCATATCCGTACAACAAAATATTATTCCGCTATGAAATTAATGAAGCACTGATACATGTACAGCATATGTGATCTTTGAAACCATTATACTAAGTGAATAGAGTCAAACATAAAAGACCAAATATATGATTCAATTTATAGGAAATGTTCGAGATAGGCAAATCCATAGACACAGAAAGGAAGTCATTGTTTGCCTGGAGCTAAGCATGGGTGCAAGGATTTACTGCTTTCAAGCAATATGGAAATTTTGGGAACCATGGAAATGTCTAAAATTCAATTATGGTGATGGTTGCATGCACTTACTAAGAATCATCATACTGTACTCTTAAAATGTATGAATTTTAGTGTCTGTAAATTTTACCCATAGAAAGATGTTGAAAATATGATGTTGACCCGGTCTTCTATTGACCACAGTAACAAGCAAACTACATTCAGGATGTAGTTAAGGATGGTGATAGGAGTTGGTTATAAGGATTGCCGTCCTGCTAAATCCCTACCTTCATTTCTGGGCCTGGATTTAGGAAGGGAGAACAAATGAGAAGCAACACCTTGAAGGGGTTGAAGGACACAAAGGAAATGTGGTTGTCAGCACTCACACACACACCATAGATAATTCATACATCTACCAGATTCTGTTATGAATTCTAGGACTCCCACAAGACACTGCTGGGCTCAAAGAGGACACATTCAGCTCACCAGTGCAAACAGCCATACGAACTGTATCCTGAACTGTGCCCTTCAGTACATAAATGCCAGCCACACAGCATTGACAATGGGGAATATAAGAAACGCTGAATTCCAAATAATAGAAGGTTTTGAGAATTGATTCTGTCATATCCATAGGATGGAATTCTAGCCTGGCAGCAAAAATGAGAATGAAAGCAATGAGGAGAGAGGATTTATTGTCTATCAGATTAGCAACAATTCACATTATTTCTAAAGTGTGTAGAAACAAGAATTTTTCATACAGCACTGTTGGAAACATAGAATAGTAATAGTTTTCCCAATGTTGTGTTCATATAAAATATAATTTTCATGGTTTTGAAAGAACATGTTCAGGAACTTACAAAAAATGCCTACTAAGACATCTGCATATATGTGAACAAGAATGGTAAGTACTTTATTATTTGTAATGGAAAACATGGTAAAGGAACTATATTCACCTCACTAGCACCGGAAAAGTGAATTCTGGAACATCCATATGATGCAATGATACAATGATGGTCGATATAAACAAGTAAATGAAATCATCAAATAATTTAAAATGCTATATTAATGCATTTACATGGAAATATGGTCACAATAAGTGGCAAAGCAGGTTGCAGTGGTCATAAATGACACGGATCCATTTTTGCTTTTAAAGGCGTATATCTATTTATCTAGAGGTCTTAAAAATAAAATAAAAATGATCTTTTTGTGGAAACAAATATAAAAATAGTCCTTTTGTTGAACTCACATAGAGCTTTATGTTCAGCATAGAAAGAGGCTGGACTTCCTGTCTGGATACCTCAGTATCCCTGTAATGCCGGCAGTGTTCCCTTTCCACGCAGACTTCCGGAAAGCTCTGGGTTTTAGCCACAGCCCCTCCTCCCCACCTTCAGGCTGTGATGTTCAAGCTGCAGTTCAGACTACTGTCACGAGGTGGCACCAACGTGCCGCCATCGTCAAATTTCCCTAAGAAGGCCGTTATTAAGAACTAAAAAATACCATCACTTTTCACAAAATCCAGCCTATGAACCTATGTACAGAATGGTTCTAATTCTGTATGAAAAACGTATTAGGTGTCAAAGAAGACTGTAAAAACATATACTCCTGATCCTGCATGCGATGACGATGAAACATCAGGTGGCAGCAGCGCCTTGGCGGTGGTTGGCTGTTGAAGGGCTATGCAGGACTGGTGGGAGGTGACAGAGAGAATGAGGTGCCAGAGCGGGGTCTGGGCAGCTGTGTCCAGTGTCATGGACAGGGTATGACAGACAGAGGATAGGAGAAGGTCTGGACAGACTCTACAGGGGTGGGAAGATGGAGGGTGAACACCCTGCTCTCTGAGAAGGACCCCTCTGCAGTGTGGACACTTCAACCTACGCTGATGAGGGAAGAGATACATCAATGAACTAAATGTTCAGCAGATGGAACTGATTTACTAACACATTCACATTTTACGAACATAATTAGTGTCTTAGTAAACAAAACATTCCAAAACTTTTCTTATTTTTGGCATAATGTACTCATTTTCTTTGACAAAGAAAAATGGAGACGGAAGCCACCTGCTGGCCAGAGCCAGGATTGCAGCTCTGAGGCTCAAACCAGGGAGCTTGGCAGAGTGAGGAGGAAGTTTGGAATCTGGGCTTTAGCCAGAATTTTCCGGAATTTTTCACTTACTGGAAGCAATTTCTCTGTATCCACCATTTTCTGGCACATCTAAATCTGAGATAGGAATAAAGCCCCAGTCTTATCTGAAGATATAGGTATACTTGTGACATGGAGTTTACAAGCTATAGGAGACAGAAAGACACACACACACACACACAGAGTCAATTCAATTTTCAAAATCTACTTTGTTCTCCTATAAAATTGAATATAATGAATGCTTATAAAGAGAAGAATGCATGTACTCATCATCAAGAGGGACTTTTGAGTGAGTGCCCATGGGACCACAATATCAAGGGAGTGTAAGAGGCTCATTTCTTAAGCCTTGGGAGCCCATTTTTGAAAAGGGAGGCTGCTCTGTGCTCTCTAGGGAGGGCGAGGAATGTTACTTCATTCGGGTCCTGCCACTTATCTGGAGAGGTAGTGTCGGTTCTATGAGCCTGTGCTTTCTTGTTTATGAAACGGGATTCAAGACACTTTTGTCAAACAGCCATCCCGAGGGGAAAATGAGAACACCTGCTGAAAGTATAAGGCGTGTGGTGGGACGTCAGGGGCTCTTTAAAAGTTAATACTCAGCAGTAGGGGCTGGCTGAGCCTCAGGGCTAAGGCAGGCATTGTGGAAAGTCGTTTCTCACTGTTTTTCCTAAAGAGAAGATAGAGATATTTATGAAGGAATCAAATGTCTCTCTGATATGCCTTGAGTTCAAAGTCTTAAGAACAGAAAGATGTCTAGTTTCTGGGGTGATTAGAAGCTCATAAGAGCTGCCCAACATCGTGCCTCTGAGCAGATCCTAATCCAGTTCCCCACGCTGGGAAGACATGTTCGTCTTTGCCTCACCTGGTGAGCTCAGTGAAAGATGGCACCAGGGCAGCAAGGTGTGGTGTTTGCCTAACTGCTGCTCCTGGACTGTTTGGTATGTTAATATATTTAGAGGAAAATTCTGGATCCGACCCACAGTCACCAGTGCACGGGTCCTCAGATCATGCATCATCCAGCCATGTCACAGCAGGACTTCAGCCATCCGTGAGAGACAAAAATCCAAGAATTACTAGCATTTTTGGACACTTAATTGTCCAGCTTTTAATTCACTAATAACTATATATATATATTTGTTTGGCTTAAAACCCATACTGTCCATTGAAAGTGTTTCATTAACTCTATTGTGAAATAAGAAGGTAAGAAGAAAGGGAGGAAAATGAACATATAGGAAAATGCAAGGGTTAAATCTGAGATGAGATAGCTCCTTCATATTAACTTTTAAACTTGTTCAAACTTCATGGCATTAAGGATTTAAAAAAAGTCACTCTTAGGGCGCCTAATGCCCCTGCAGACACAGGTCTCTTTCTCTCTGTGTCTCTGTGTGTGTGTCTTTCTCCCTCTTCTCCTTCAGAATAAAGGCTCCAGAAAGAGTTTTCTGCATTCCCTGTTAGCATTCCTCCTTCCCACAGACCCCTTATCTCACTGCATTGTCGATTCTGCGCACACGGTTTCAATGAACATGCTCTCACCAAGGTCACAAGCCACCTTTCTGTCACGAGGTCCAGATGTTTTGTACAAGTATTAACATATTATTACTTTTAATGACCACCTGCAATAAGCATGCTTGCACAGACCGCTCCTGTCACTTAACAACAAATCTTTGGAATTTTTCCAGCCTCTGCAGAATGAAGCATTGGGTACAAATCCAAGCTGTCCTGCTCCCTAAATGTGCAGTCCTGGGCCAAATCCTTATCCTCCCTGTTCCTCAGTTTTATAAGATGGAAATTAGTAACAGTACCTACCTCATAGTGGCACTGTGAGTACTGAAAGTGACAATACATTTTAAAAACACACTTGGTAAGAAGAAATTTTATCTATATTTATTTCACTTTATATATCTTTATTGGCATTTCTATCCCTATTGGCATGAAAAATATAAGATATAGTGTGACAATTATTCACAATGACATTTGGGGTATGTTGTTAAAGAGTGTATTAGCTACCAAAGACCACATAACAAATCTCCACAAACTCTGTGGTTTAAATGTCAAAAAATGTATTCTCTCATAATTCTGGAGATCTGAAGGCCGAAATCAAGGTGTTGAGTAGGATCATGCTTACTCCAAAAACTCTAGGGGAGAATCCATTCTTGACTCTTCTAGTGTCTGGTGGCTGCTGGCTTTCCTTGGTTTGTGGCAGCTTAACTCCAATCTCTTCCTCTATCTTCACATGGCCTTCTTCCTTGTGTGTGAAATCATTCTTTCCTTCCTCTTATGAGGACATTTGTCATTGGATTTAGAGCCCACCTTAAATCTGGGATGATTTTATATGAAGATCCTTAGTTACATGTTCACAGATCTTATTCCCAAACAAGGTCTCATCGCAGATTCAGGGGTTGAGGTTTGGACATGTCTTTTTCAGGGCATAAGTTAACCCACTAAAGTGACACAAAAATTAAAAAAAAAAACTAAAATGAGATCTTATTTTTTGTAGATAAGCATACAAATACATAAATATAAAAATGCATAAATATATAAATGCCTGCATAATAAAGAATATATTGCATTCTTGAAGAATAAAATGCAGATGAAAACTTTCAGTGGCTGTCTTTGGGTTGTATATTTTGGAGTAATGTTTTTTCCCCTTTTTATTATATTATCTATTTTTACATAAAATAAATACTCTTAAATAATTACTCTTAAAATAATTACTCATAAAATAATTACTCTTGCAAGTATTAAAAAAATGGCAGGAAAGCAAGTGCATTCTTAGTGCACCCCCAGGAAATCCTTTAGAATGGTAATATCTTTAATGGACAGGAAGAGAGGTGAGATGTTGAGGAAGCCCCTTCTCAATATTAACAAGATAATTTCCCTCCAATTCTAACCAAAATGATTATCATCAATGTTTTAAATTTCCTCCTAGTAAAATGGAGAGCCTCAGGGAAAAATGTACCTCAGTTTGGTTTGTTTGCTGTGCCCTGATGAACAGTAAGGTTGAGGGTCTTACCAGATGAGAAGCACTAGCGGACACTGGTTAGACATGGGGCTCAGCAGCCGCCTGGAATCTGTTCATCTCTTAGTCTTGTGACTTGCCTGCCCTGCCCTCACTGTGCCCCAGTTCCCTGATGCTTAAAGTCAGGCAACCATAGCTCCTCCTTATTGGATGTGGTGAGGATTAAATAAGCAAGTATAGGTTTAGCACTTTCAACATTGTAGGGACAGAGGAAGTCAGCAATAAATATTTACCCTTCTTGTCATTATAATGCCCAAATTGACCATAAGCATTTCCACATCCATTTGATTACTACATGGGCCTATATTGACTTTCATAATATGATATTTGTCCAAAAAAAGCAGTTTTATAAAACTGTAAGTAGGATAATTATCTCACTATTACTCTTAAAAATAAACAGTCATATTTATATAGCAAAATGTCTGAAATATAAATATATACTCAATGGTTAAGAACCCTTTTCCATGAGTAATAAGCTTTTATGGGTTTTTAGTGATTTTTTCCTAACTGCATTTTTCATTTTTTTCTACAATGAAAGTGTCTTGCATTTGGAAATGAAAACCACAGTAATGAATAAATATGTATCCCTAGTCCTCTCCATAAGAAAGTGGCTCAGGGTCAGAACGGGGAACATCTCTTAGCCAAGGGACTTAGGTAATAGGGTGGTTCCGGAAGTAATTTATGAATCAACCATATGACCATCCTAATTGGGAAGGAAAATTACAGATGCCTAGGAGAAGGGCATCTGTCTAAACAAATCTTACATTTGGCAGTTAGGAAGTGTCTCCACTTCCTAGGATTTTAGCTAAAGTCTTGAATTGAAAGTAGTTTTACAGCATACTTTACTCCCTACCTTCCAAATAAAGTCTCTTGAAATGAAGGCAGATTAATGGATTTAACCATGCAGTTAGCCAAGCAGTGTACTTCACAGGGTAGGAAAAAGGTGAGGATCTGCATGACATCTCCTAGCACTCAGCCCCACAGCATCTAGAGGGAAGAATGCTTAAACATCAGGATTCAGGGTAAAAGTTTAGTCACAGGATCATTCAGACAATCTCTAGGAGCAATCAACACGTGAGAATGAAATATCTTTTCAAGTATCTTCCTTACCCAACTAAAAATAATGAAAGGAAAGGAAAATGTACACACGCTCAACACTTATAATACAAAATCAGATCCAATTCCCTAAAGCCATCAAGGGACTTGGGTGTTAGTCTGGACACAGGAAAACTAACTCCCTGCAATCACTGTCTTTTTTGACCAGGTTTTGGTTGTGTCAGATTTTAGCTCTGCAGAAATTATAAGTGCACAAAAGCAATATGAAAAATGTGGTGAAGATGAATGTTAAATTTTGGATAAACTGGTCAGAGCAGTGTGGTGTGATACATCTCACTGAACTGATGAAAAAGTTGAGACAACACAGGAGGAGAAAACCTAAGTGATCTCTGGGATGATGCTGAGATGAAACAAACGAGAGCATGGAGAGAGTGAATACGCGGACAGAGTGTTCTGGTTAAGAATGTGACTGCAGGAGGGAGGGAGAGCCTCACTGACTGATGGGAGACCCTGTGGCCTGGGGTCAGAGAGAAACTAAAGAGGGCTTGGGGGATCCGTTAGTCATAAGTCCTTCCCCTTGATGCCTGCTTCCTACTTTAAGGGAAGTTGAGGGAACCAAGCATCAACTCAGCTTCACGACTGTCAGTGCTCCTGGTTCTGAACCTGCCCCCGTGGACCAGAGACATACGAGCAGGGCACTTTCCTTCTTCTCATCATTTGTGCCATTTCAGTGTATCCGGGGGATACTATGCAGCATCCCATGGAAGCAAATGTGTTACTTCCCCAATCAGTCCTACACCTGGACGGCCTCATGCCCCTGGAGTGTCCCATCTCTGAGCCCTGAATGCTCCCCTGGGAGTCCCCACTTTTCACTCCAGCCAGGATGGACTCCCCGTGCCCTCCCTCCCATCCAGCCCCATGAATCCTGCCCACTGTCCCAGGCCCAGCTCCTCTTTGAGGAGTCTCTGATCATGTCCTCCTCTTTATAAATTAAGGGGGATCTACAGAGGTGACCACAACTTCCACAAGGACCTGGACTGTGTGAAACCATTTCTCAAGATTGTTTTGCTTACTCAGAATCTTTTGTTGTTCCATACAAAGTTTAGAATTTGTTTTAGTAAGCAAATTTTCTATGAAAAATGTTACTGGAATTTTGATAGGGATTGCATTGAATCTGTAGATTGCTTTGGGTATTATGGTTATTTTAACAATATTAATTATTCCAGTCCTTGAAGAGGGAATATCTTTACATTTATTTGTGTCTTCTTCATTTCTTTCATCAGCGTCTTATTGTTTGCACTGTACAGGACTTTTACCTCCTTTGTTAAATGTGTTCTTAAGTATTTTACTCTTCTTTATGCAATTGTAATGATATCGAGGGCTAGGGTCTGTTTCCATGTGAGGAAGTGAGGCAACAGGCAGATCCTAGATGTGGCAGCCGGTTAAGGCTAAGGATCAAGTTAGACTAAGTGAGATGTGGCTGTTTATACTCTTACAGGGCACTATCACAGACACCTGGGATTTCCACAGGGGACAATTGTTGTATTTGATGTTTTCAACCATTTTCTTCTCATAGTCAATTAAGAGCTCAATATACTGTATGATGCGTACATTGTTCTTTCACCAGTACAAAGTCAATTTCCCTTCCACTGGGACTATTCACCTCTGCACTTTAAAATAACACCCTGTACTCATGCCTTTTGCCAAATCATTTCTTTTCCTAGCTCCTGAAAATGGATTTTCTCGATGGGAGGGCAAAGATTGCTTTGTATCCAACTGTATTTGTTTTGAGGAAGTAATGGACAATACTTAATCTGGGTTTTGGTGCATCATCAATTTAGTGAGATTCAAGGGTTTTGTTCAAAGTATCCATGAGTATGAATGATGGCATCCTAATTTTGACCTCAGTTTGTATAGCTTGTGTTACCCATTGGCAAACATCTAATAAAGCATATTTTAATTGCAATACTTTAAAATTAAACTCTTTAATTTAGAGAAAACAAATCCTTTTTGAGAAACACATATTATTCCTAGATTTTGTCAATGATATTCTTAAAATTGTTAATTTATTTTTATTGACAAATGATATATAGTTTTCCTTCTCTGATAAAAAATGGTATCTGAGTAATATGGCTTAAAACAATAGAAATAAAAACAAAGAGTGTCTCAAATCATCACTGTAAGTTGAAACCAGCTTTCACATAGTTTTCAAATGTCAGTAAGGTAACCCAAATAGTTTAACTGTGTTTGCCAGTGTTTTGTAGTTTGCCTGTTATTTGCATTTTTCCCTCCAACCATGAATCTATTTTCCACATTATTTAAAATGAGTGCAAATTCCTATTATGGACATACTTGAAGCTTCACTTTATTGTGCTTCACAGATATTATGTTCTTTACAAACTGAATGTTTATAGCAATCCCCTGTGTCAACAAATCTATCAGTACCATTTTTCCAACTGCATTTGCTCACTTTGTGTCTCTATGTCACATTTTGGCAATTCTCACAATATTTCAAATTTTTAATTATTATTTTATTTATTATGGTGATCTGTGATAGACAATCTTTTATGTTACTATTGTAATTGTTTTGGGGCACCATGAATCTTGCCCACATAAGATGGTGGACTTAATCCAGAAATATTGTCTATGTTCATGCTACTCCACTGACAGGCCATTCCCCAATCTCTCGCCCTCTGCTCGGACCTCTCTATTCCCTGAGACATAACAACATTGAAATCAGGCCAATTAACAACCATACAATGGCCGCTAAATGTTCAAGTGAAAGAAAGAGTAGCACATCTCTCACTTTAAATCAAAAGCTAGAAATGATTAAATTTAGTGAGGAAGGCACGTTAAAAGGCGAGATAGACCAAAATCTAGGCCTCTTGCACCACACAGTTAGTGAAGCTGTGAATTTAAAAGAAGAGTTCTTGAAGGAAATGAAAAGTGCTACTCCAGTGAACATAGAAAGGATAAGAAAACAAAACAGTTATCGTTTTTTTTTTTCAATGGGGGGCGGTTCATGTGTCTTTCTTTAAATTTTTATTGAAATATAGTCAATTTACAATGTTGTGTCAATTTCTGGTTTACAGTGTAATGTTTTAGTCATACACATACATACATATATTCGTTTTCATATTTTCCATTATACGTTACTACAAGATATTGAATTCCCTGTGCTATACAGGAGAAATTTGTTGTTTCTCTATTTTATATACAATAGTGAGTATCTGGAGATCTTGAGCTCCCAATTTATTCCTCTACCCCTTTCCCCACTTAGTAACCTAGTAACCATAAATTTGTTTTCTATGTCTGTGAGCCTCTCTCTGCTTTGTAAATAAGTTCATTTGTGTCATTTTTTTTAAAGAGTCTACATGTAAGAGAGATCATAAGGCAATTTTCTTTCTCTTTCTGGCTTACTTCACTTAGAATGAAGATCTCCAGGTGCATCCATGTTGCTGCAGATGGCATTATTTCTTTCTTTTTTATGGCTGAGTAGTATTTGTTCTAGTTCTATTAAAATGTCCTGGGTAATTTGATAGGGATCGCATTAAATCTGTCAATTGTTTTGGGTACTATGGCCATTTTAACAATATTAATTCTTCCAATCCAAGAGTATGGGTTATCTTTCCATTTCTTTAAGTCATCTTTAATTTCCTTAATCAGTGTTTTGTAGTTCTTCACATATAAATCTTTCACCTACTTGGTCAGATTTTTTCTAAGTATTTAATTTTTTTGGATGCGATTTTAAAAGGGATTGTTTCTTTACTGTCTTCTTCTGATAGTTCATTGTTAATGTAAAGAAATGCAACTGATTTCTGTATGTTAACCTTATATCCTGCTACCTTGCCAAATTCTTTTATCAGCTCTAGTACTTTTTGTGTGAAGCTTTTAGGGTTTTCTATATACAGTATCATGTCATTTGCATATAGTGACAGTTTTACCTCTTCTCTTCTAATTTGGATCCCTTTTGTTTCTTTTTCTTGCCTGATTGTGATGGCTAGGCTTCCAATAATATGCTGAATTAAAGTGGTGACAGTGGGCACCCTTGTCTTGTTCCAGATTATAGTGGGAAGGCTTTTAACTTTTCACCATTGAGTATGATGCTGGCTGTGGGTTTGTCATAAATAGCTTTTATTTTGTTGAGACATGTTCCCTCTATACTCACTTTGGTAAGAGTTCTTAACCATAAGTGGGTATTGAATTTTGTCAAATGCTTTTTCTGCATCTATTGAGATGATCATATGATGTTTGGCCTTTCTTTCATTGATGTGGTGTATCACATTGATTGATTTGCATATGTTGAGCTATCTTTGTGTCCCTGAGATGGATCCAACTTGATCATAATGTACAATCTTTTTCAGGTGTTGTTGGAGTCTGTTTGCTAATATTTAGTTGAGGATTTTTGCATCTATGTTCATCAATGATATTGGCCTGTAATTTTCCTTTTTGGTAGTGTCTTTGGCTTTGGTATCAGGGTGATGGTGGCTTCATAGAATGAGTTTGGGAGTATTACCTCCTCTTCAATCTTTTGGAAGAGTTTGAGAAGGATTGGTATGAGCTCTTCCTTATGCGTTTGATAGAATTCCCCAGTGAATCCATCTGGTCCTGGACTTTCATTTGCAGAGAGATCTTTTATTGCTGATTCTATTTCACTTCTAGTGATCAGTCTGTTCAAGTGATTTATTTCTTCTTGATTCAGTTTTGGTGGACTGTATGTTTATAGAAACTTGTCTATTTCTTCTAAGTTGTCCAATGTGTTGCATATAGTTGTTCATAGTAATCTCTTATGTTTTTTTGAATATCTGTGGTGTTCAGTTGCAATTTCTCCATTTTCTTTTCTTACTTTGTTTTATTTGTGTTCTCTCTCTTTTCTTCTTGGTGAGCCTGGCCAGAGGTTTGTCAATTTTGTTTACTCTTTCAAAAAACCAGCTGTTGGTTTGATTGTTTTTTCCTACTGTTTTTTAAATATCTATTTTATTTATCTCCTCCCTTATCTTTATTATTTCTTTCCTTCTGATGACTTTAGGTTTTGTTTGTTCTTCTTTTTCTAATTCTTTTAGGTGTTAGGCTGGATTGTTTTTTTGAGGTTGTTCTTGTTTTTTTGAGGAAGGCCTGAATTGCTGTGAACTTCCTTTTTAAGACTGCTTTTGCTGCATCCAGTAGATTTTGTGTGGTTGTGTTTTCATTGTTGTTTGTCTCAAGGTATTTTTTAATTTCTTCTTTGACTTCATCATTGACCCATTGGTTTTTTAGTAGCATGTTGTTTAGTCTCCAGCAGTTACTTTTTTTCTCGAGTTTTATTTTTCACATAGTTGATTTCTAGTTTCATTCCACTGTGGTCAGAAAAGATGCTTGAAATAATTTCTATACTCTTTCATTTGTTGAGGCTTCTTTTGTGTCTGAGAATCTGGACACAAAAGTCTATCTTAGAGAATGTTCCATGCACATTTGAAAAGAATATACATTTTGTTTTGGGGGGATCTAATGTCCTAAAAATATCAACCAAGTCCTATTGTTCTATTGCATCATTTAGTATCTCTGTTGCCTTATTGATGTTCTGTCTGGAAGATCTGTCCAGTGATGTTAGTTGGGTGTTAAAGTCTCTTACTATTATTGTGTTCCCATCAATTTCTCCCTTTATGTCTGTTAGTATTTTTTTTATATATTTATGTGCTCCTATATTGGGTGCATATATGCTAATGAGTGTAATATTGTCTTCTTGTATTACTCCTTTGATCATTATGTAGTGTCCTTCTTTATTTTTTATAGTCTTTGTTTTAAAGTCTATTTTGTCTGATATGAATATTGCTACTCCTGCTTTCTTGTCATTTCCATTTGCATGAAATATTTTTTCCATCCTCTTACTTTCAATCTATGTGTGTCCTAAAGTGGGTCTCTAATAGGCAGCATATTGTAGGCTTTTGTTTTATTACCCAATCTGTCACTCTGTCTTTTGATTGGAGCATTTAGTCCATTGACATTTATGGTAATTATTGATAGATGTGTGTTTATTGCCATGTCAAACTTTGTTTACCAGTTGATTTGGTATTTCTTCTTTGTTCCTTTAGTTTTCTTTTTGTGATTTGATTTTTTCTTTTTGTATTAGCTTGGTTTCTTTTTTTTGTGTGTATGTGACTCTATTGTATGCTTTTGATTTGTGGTTACCTTGTTTTTCCAAGTATGTTAACTCATTACTATATCTGTTTGCTTTGGACTGGTAGTCATATAGACTCAAACACATCCTAAGAAAAACAAAAAGAAAAAAATCTACATTTTCTTCCTCCCCACTCCCACATTTTATGATTCTGATTTCCTCTCTTATATCTTCATGTTTATTCTCTTGCTGTTCATTATAGTTATCACAGTTCCAATTGTGGTTTTCTATTTTCTATGGATTCCTCCTTCTTTTCTATTTAGAGAAGACCTTTCAATATTTCTTTTACAATAGGTTTAGTACTGCTGAATTCTTCTAGCTTTTGCTTGACTGTGATTCTTTATTTCTCCTTCTATTCTAAAATATAATCTTGCTGGGTAGAGTATCCTAGGTTGCAGATTTCTCTCATTCAGGGCTTTGAATATATCTTGCCACTCCCCTCTGGCCAGCAGTGTTTGTGTAGAGAAATCAGCTGGAAGCCTTATGGGGATTCCCTTGTAACTAATTCTTTGTTTTTCTGTTGCTGCCTTTAGAATCTTTTCTTCATCTTTAACTTTGGCCAATATGTCTTGGTATAGGTCTATCTGGGTTCATCTTGTTTGGGATCTTCTATGCTTCCTGTACTTGGATATCAGCCATTGAGTCTTCTGATTTTAATTGGCTCCTCTTTATAGTTTCTATTTCCTTTTATAGTATTCTGCATTTCTATTGATAGTCTCTCTCATTTCCTTTAGTGTTGTTATCACCTCCTTTTTGAAGTCAGGATCTAGTAGACTGTCAGGGTCTATTTTATTGTTCATTCTTTCAGGGGACTTCTCTTGTTCTTTTAATTGAGAGTGGTTCCTCTGCTTTCTCATTTATTTATATTTCTCTGATTCTATAAATTTAGGAGTAACAGTTATCTACTGTGGCCTTGAAGGGCTGTTTTTCAAGAAAAATTTTAAAATGGGAGCTTTCCTGCATAGTCTGTGTGCATCTAATAATTTTGTCATGAAGGTTGTTTTTAGTATAGATGATTGGCAAGTTTTTCTTCCATGTGTGTTGGCTATTATCCCCTTGATTGGGTGTGTGGTTGGTGTTGTGACCAGAGCTTGCCCTGGTTGTAGAGTAGGGCTTCCTCTTTGCTCTGTGGTTGTCACAGCCCTGACAGGTTCTGGATCTGTTTCCCTGTTATTGGAATAGAGGCTTCCAGACCCATTTCTGAACTGCAGTGTGCAGTAGGTGGGATTGGAGTGCTTCCACTGGAAGAGGTGCCACTGAGTATTCCTCCACAGGAGATATCCACCAGTGAGTGCCCTCTGTGGTGTTGTTTGTCACTTGTTATGCAGGCTTACAGAGTACACTTTGTTGATGCTGCCCTTATCCATGCCTCAACTGTGAGAATATTGGTGACCTGCTCTGGTGTCCCCCAGATTCTGTGCCTGCAGAGCCATCAGAGCAGATCTGCTGATGTCAAGCACTAGGACCTGTTGCAGTGAGGATGCAGTCACACACCTGGATTTATCATGCACCACAAAGTCAGCCAAGTTCCCAGCCCTGTGTCCATGTACAGTATGCAGGCTTGCTGTTAACACTAAACCTGCCCCTTCACGTGCCAGAACACTACTTATTTGTCTCAGATGCAGAGGTCCACAAAGGCACCAGTGGAGCAAACCAGTCACTTCTGCCTGGGGCTAGGATCAAGTCTCAGTCCCACTTGCCAAGCTGCAGGACCCATCAATATGGATTCAGGTTTCAGCCCTACCTCTGCCCAGGAGCTGTGCACCAGCGATTGTGCCCCCCCAGAGCAAGCCAAGAAGATGGTTGCATCTGAATCCCACCTCTCTTCTAGCGAGAATGTGTGCCAACAATAGTGCCAAGCAATGCCCTCTGGGCTAGTGGAGACAGCTGCTATGGCCAGACTGCATTGCACCTCTCCTCCCACATGCACCAACAGTGGTGCTCTCTATGGAGAGACCTAGCCTGATCTTCACTCTCCCAGCTTCAGCCTGTACCACACTCCAGCCACCTGAGGCTGCCTCTAGGCAGTCAGTCCCAGTATTCTCCATCCTCTCCTTGGGTTCATCCACTGAAACCTGAGCTCCAGCAGCCAGTCCCAGCCTGACACTGCTGGCTTGTGTCTGGACTAGGGATCACAGGGACCCTCTGTGCTGGTTTCTTTCAGTTCTGTCTGCCAAGTGGATTCTGCTTTCTCCTCTGAGCATCTGAAGCTCCCTTTCTGTCCCGGCTAACTTTCCCCACTGGAAAGGGGGCTTCCCAGGGTAAGGGTGCTTTTCCTTCTTTGCCACTCCCTCCCCAGGGACAGGTCCTGCACTGATCTTTAAAAAATAATTATTTATTTATTTATTTATTTATTTATTTATTTATAATTGAAGTACAGTCAGTTACAATGTGTCAATTTCTGGTATACAGCACAATATTCCAGTCATGCATATATTTGTTTACATATTTTTTCCATTAGAGGTTATTACAAGGTATTGAACATAGTTCCTGTGCTACACAGAAGAAACTTTATAGAATCTATTTTTATATACAGTGGCTAACATTTGTAAATCTTAAACTCCAGAATTTATCCCTTCCCACCCCTTTCCCCAGCAGCCATAAGATTGTTTACTAAGTCTGCGAGTCTATTTCTGTTTTGTAGATGAATTCATTGTGTCCTTTTTTTTAGATTCCACATATGACTGATATCATGTGATATTTTTCTTTTTCTTTCTGGCTTACTTCACTTAGAATGACATTCTCCAGGTCTATCCATATTGTTGCAAATGGCATTATTTTATTCTTTTTTATGGCAGAGTAGTATTCCATTGTGTAGATATACCAGTACTTCTTCATCCAGTCATCTGTTGATGAATATTTAGGTTGCTTCCATGTCTTGGCTATTCTACCCATTTTTGTGAGAATTCTTATATTTTCAAAGTAAGAGATACTCTGCCAAAGTTCAGTAGGTATTCTGGATGAATTGTTCTGTATGTAGATGTAGTTTTTGGTGTATTCATGGGAGAGAGTGAGTTAGTCATTCTTCAAGTTCATTATCTTTGCAATCTTAGAACAACCTTATTGTTGATATGAGAAAAGTTTTAGTGGTCTGGATAGAAGATGAAACTAGCCACAACATTCCCTTGAGCCAAAAGGTTAATCCAGAGCATGGCTCTAATTCTCTTCAATTCTATGAAGAGGTGAGGATGCTGCAGAAGAAAAGTTTCAAGCTAGAATAGGTTGGTATGCGGGGTTGAAGGAAAGAAGCTGTCTCCATAACATCAAAGTGCAAGGTGAAGCAGCAAGTGGTTATGTAGAAGCTGTCACAAGCTATGCAGAAAATCTAGCTAAGATCATTAGCAAAGGTGGCTACACTAAATAACAGACTTTTCAATGTAAACATAACAGCCTTATATTGGAAGAAGATGCTATCTAGGACTTTCACAGCCAGAGAGGAGAAGTCAATGCTTGGCTTCAAAGCTTCAAAGAACAGGCTGACTGACTCTTGTTCAGGGCTAATGCTGCTTGTAGCTTTAAGTTGAAGCCAATACTGATTTACCATTCCAAAAGTCCTAGTGTCTTTAAGAATTATGCTAAATCTACTCTACACATACTCCATAAATGGAGCAACAAAGACTAAATGACAGCACATCTGTTTACAACATGGCTTACTGAATGTTCTATGCCCACTGTTGAGACATATTGCTCAGAAAAAAAAAAAATCCCTTTCAAAGTACTACTGCTCATTGACAATGCACCTGGTCACCCAAGAGCTCTGATAGAGATGTATAGCAAGATTAATGTTTTCATTATATAGAATAGCTAAACAGGATTATACTGTATAGCACAGGGAAATATACACAAGATCTTGTGGTAGCTCATAGTGAAAAAGAATGTGAAAATGAATATATGTATGTTCATGTATAACTGAAAAATTGTGCTCTACACTGGAAATTGACACAACATTGTAAACTGACTATAACTCAATAAAAATGTTAAAAAATGTTTTCATGCCTGCTAACATTACATCCATTCTGCAGCCCATAGATCAAGGAGTAATTTCAACATTCAAGTGTTGTTATACATTTTATAAGGCTATAACTGTCATAGATAGTGATTCCTCTGATGGATCTGGGCAAAGAAATTAAAAACCTCCTGGGAAGGATTTACCATTCTAGATGCCATTAAGAACATTCTTGATTCATTGGAAGAGGTTAAAATGTCAACACTAACAGGAGTTTGAAAGAAGTTGATTCCAACTTTCATGGGTGACTTTGAGAGGTTCAGGACTTCAGTGGAGGAAGTAACTGCAAGAGAACTAGAATTAGAGGTGGAGCCTGAAGATGTGACTGAATTCCTGCAATCTCATGACAAAACTAATGGATGAGGAATTGCTTCTTATGGATGGGCAAAGAAAGTTGTTTCTTGAGACAGAATCTCTTCCTGGGGAAGATGCTATGAAGATTGTTGAAATGACAATCAAGGATTTAGAATATTACATAAACTTACTTGATAAAATAGTGGCAGGTTTTGACAAGATAGACCTCAATTTTGAGTGAACTTCTACTGTGGGTAAAATGTTATCAAACAACATCACATGCTATGGAGGAATCATTTGTGAAAGGAAGAGTTGGTTGATGCAACAAATGTCATTGTTATCTTATTTTAAGAAATTGTCACAGCCACCCCAACCTTCAGCAACCACCACACTAATCAGTCAGCAGCCATAAAAATTGACACAAGAACCAGCAAAAAAGATTATGGTTCACTGAAGTTTCAGAAAATTGTTAGCAATTTTTAGCAATAAAGTATTTTTAATCAAGGTTTGTACATTTTTTTATGGGAAAGCTCAAACACAGTTCCCCCACTACCACAAATTATGCAGTTGTTTCTCACACTTGGGGAAATCGCAGGGGTCAGCACATCCAGAGTGCAATGGATGAGCCTTGCCCTGGGAAAACCACCTTCATGATCATGCTATCTCCCCTGCCAGGTAAGTATGGGGTTTGTACATTTTTAAGACATAATGCTATTACACACTTAATAGACTATGGTATAGTGTAAACATAACTTTTATTTGCACTGAGAAACCAAAAAATTCATGTGACTCACGTTATTATGATATTTGCTATATTGCACTGGTCTGCAACGAAACTTACAATATTTCCAAGGTATACCTGTACCCATAACTAAGGCAAAGCTGAGTGAATCAGGAGGAAAAGTAACAGTTTCAGGTTCAGAAGACATGGGTTCCAGTCCGGAATTAGCCAAGGAGTAGGAGCATGACATGGGGCAGCGTGTGACCTTAAGGTCCCAAGCCTCAAGTTCACCATTCAGGAAGTGAGGATCTCTTCCCCATAGGGTCCTTGTCAGGACTTATTGAAATCACAAGGCAGGGAAGTCCACACAAATGCTTTAGTCCCAGGCAGGCCTGAAATTTGAAGCTCAGTTTCCTCATCTGTAAAGAATGAATCACAATGTGGAGCGGAGTTATAGCAAAAGGATTAAATGTTATATGATTAAAAGACAACCCAGTGTCATATTATGCACATGATTAATGAGAATATTAAAATGATGATATCTTATCAGGGATTAGTGGAACATTTTTCTTCCTTCGGATTTTATTTTTTTTTACTGTTTTCCAAATTCATGTAAATATTTTGAAATATATCTAAGAGTATCCACAAAGCAAATTATTTAGAAATGTCCAAACCTGCAATTCTACCTCTGGAAGGTTCATTTGGTCTTTGCCATGCAGAACTATGCACTAAAAATCAGAGTGTTACTGTACTACTCTCCTAGGTTCTTTTAGACGAGGGAGCATCAATCTGCAGCCTCTACAGTTTCTCTGAAGTACACACTCCAACTGCTGTCTGTGGAAAAACTCTGCAGTTTCATTGCTGAACTGACTCGTATCCCCAGTGCCCTGCTCATAGGTGGAAGAGAGAATTTTAGATGAATATTCAGATAAGATATTTGAAAACTTCAGTGTCTTCAGTCCATTGTGCGATGCTACAGCCTATGAAAAATTTTGAGCTCCCAGTCTTTGGTCCCCTTTCCCATGAAAAGTGTATCTGGAGATGGTAAAGGTGGTGGAGTTACTAGATGCCCAGTGGTAGTCAAACCAGTAGCGTATGCCTGAGATTTCTCACATGAAGTGAAGTTTCAGCTGAGATCTGAGGCTAAGTCAGCAGAAGAGGAGAGGGTGGACACTAGCCAGATGTAACAGGAAGGAAATACCCTGTACCTGGTTCATCCTTTTAGAGAATCCAGAGTGGAAATCCCTTACCCAGCAGTTTGTCCTGCTGGGAAAAGCTTTGTGAAAGTTATTGGGACAATTGTAGAATGGACCTGAACCCCTTCTGCCCTTGTTACTCTCACCTCAGGCCTATAATATCCTCCAGCCCTCTTAAAGGAGTCTAATATTATTACTATGATTTCTGTCTGTGAAACCATAGACAAGAAGAAAATCCCTAGCTAAAGCAATTTGGGCTTGATTTTATTTTACATGTTCTTTCTTTCATCGCTCGTAGTGCAAAGAAACTTTTAATAGATTTTTCTTTCCTTTTCCCAACTAACATTTTTCATAGGAGGAAATTCAGAAATTGGAGGTCTGGGACATCTGGTGAGCAAAGCTCGAATGGCAGCTTGGATATCGCTCAGCAGGAAGTGTTTGAAGGAGGAAGTGAGCAAGATGCCCATCAGATGGAAATTTCTGAAAATTTTTGTGGCAAATGAAGCATTAAGGGTGAGATAGAGCCCAAGTACATTCAATCTAGTGGCAAGAACTTTTCCTTAGTGCCCTGCTTCAATTATGACAGTAAAATTATATGTGTGTGAGTAAGAGACAAGAGTAATGTGAAAAAAAATATAGATTTAGATATATAGAGTTAAGCCACATACACAGATATTATTTTTGTAATGAAATTCCCAACTAGGTATATACTATAATGTTGTAAAAATTGACATCATTTATTTTTCTGATTTCAAATTAATATCTTTCTTTCTAAAATGAAAGAAGTGCAAGAATGTGCATATGTTACAGAAAATATTTTTCTGTGTAATTTTTTGTTACATAGCAAGATGTGCATCCTTGGTAATTAGTTTATATTCCCCAGTTATATTTTTCTGTGCACAGTACTATATAAGTAGGTTTATATGAACATATATATTCTTCCAGATTTTGCTCACAGTATGTATATACTATTTTCCGTTTGTTATATATGTATATTTATGTATATATGCAAGTATAAATATATGTACACTCATACATACATGCATGTATAATTGATTTTGTATTTGTTTAATCTTTATATGTTTGTGATTCATAGTTCTTATTTAAATGATTTCAACAGACTTAAAACAATGCTCTTTACTAATCAGATTTATTTGTATAATATTAACCATTTGCTTATAAAATATGTTCCAAATGTTTTCCCAATAATTCACATTCCTTTACATGTGACATTTATGTTTGAGATAGACAAAGGTTTTTTTCTAACTTCCCTTCAATTTCTCTTATTATGTTTGTAATAGAGTTAAAAGCTTTTCTTGGGTCACATATCTAGTTTTGGTTCCCCCAGTGTCAATGCCATGCTAACAGGGTACTCAAACAACCCTCTCCCCAATATCTTGGTCTTAACGTTTATGGTGGAGATGAAATCCACTGTCTTAAGCCTGGAGGCCTAGATATAGGGCCGCAGGGATTGAACTGTCTGGGGGCGGTTAATGTGGGTCTCAGCTGAAGCAGAGGAAATTAACCTCCATGGAGGGACAGAAATGATCACTTACAGAATTGATTTAGGCCAGAGGCACTTTATACGGTATCTCTTGTAAGCAAACACATATTCAAATATTTTCCACATTACTCACAAATGTAGAATTTGGTCTAAAGCCCTTTTCTATTGTGCCCTGAAGCCATCAAGGCTTTGAATCTTGAATTCCAGGTGGACTAGTATTTGATGCAATCTTATACATTATTCATTTTTTGTCATAACTGTACTATTTTTAAATTAAAAATCCATGAAAACTAAAGCAATTTCTGTACTGTGCAAAGAAAAAAATTAAAAGGTTGAAAATCTGGGGGACAGTATTTCAAACAATGTTGCAGATTTTGTGCTTATGTGCAAGGACAAGAGATATTTTTGTTAATCAGTAGAGAAAGGGACAAAAGATAACCACAAATAGTTCACCTAAAAAGCAAAATGCTTCTTCAATAAAGATCTGAAAGATGTCAAACCATAAACTGAAGAAGTCATAATAAGTAAAAAAAAAAAATCTGTCTACAGAAAATTACTTATATAATTGGAAATTTTAAAAAGAATATATCTAGAACTGCATACCTACAAAAATTCTTTAAGGTATTCTACACATTACCTAAAGAGAAACACATCTGGAAAATGTGCACCTGTCCTTTTACATTGGATTTCTTGGATACCTATGAGTCATGATGAGGTGATCATATAACTGGAAGGTGCAGAATAATTTCACTTTGTAAGTGTACATTTTAAGTTTAAAATTTTGTGATTAGAATAATTTGTTGAGAGGTACACTTGAAAATGTCTAATACCCCACTTACAAAAAAGTTCACGTATATTTACCATGTTATCAAAATGTTCACATGATATTCTTTTATAAAAAGTCAAAAATGTCAACTTTTGACTTGACAGTATATCTATGTATTTATGTGCGTTTCTGTCTTACATTTCCCTTACCTCTGATGTTCACTCCGTCATTTGCAGATATTTCTTCACCTCTTTCAGACATCGGACTTCCTCTCTCTGAGCATAGAGATCTAGGAAGGGAAGGTGAGCAACGAGTGGAAGATTCCAGAAAGTAGTGGAAAATTCCAGAAAGTTCTGGCTCATGAACTGGAGCTCAGTTTCCTCCCTCCTTCTTTCCTTGGAAAGCCCTCTAATCTAAGACTTTCAGAGCTACAGTTCTGCCTCTAACCACTAGGGGATATCTGCCAACATTGACCACATTTTTTTTTTTTTAAAGAAAGGCTATGATTTGTAGTTTCTACTGTCACTACAGTGAACCACCAAACTCTGTTCGCTATTTCCTTTATATTTTCAAAGGTTTGTTGTTGTTGTTGTTGTTGTTGTTGTTTTTTCTGTATTATCTCTCTGGAATGAATTGGAGTTAATTCCAGCCATTTGACTCTTTTCAGAACATTTGGTTATTCTGCACAAACTTAAGAAAATCCCCCATATTGCATGAAGAATTTAGTAAAGCTATGCTTGGAGAATTCACCCTCATTCCGTGAAGCTCAATTCCAGTCTCTGTTCCTCTAGGTAGCATCTGAATGACCCTAAACAAGCTCTAACACCTCATTAATTCTCATCAGCCTTGAAAACTGGTGATTCTTTTTTTTTTAAACATTTTTTTGAGCTATAGTCATTTTACAATGTTGTGTCAAATTCCAGTGTAGAGCACAATTTTTCAGTTATACATGGACATACATATATTCATTGTAACATTTTGTTTTCGCTGTGAGCTACCACGAAAACTGGTGATTCTGATAGCCGAACACCTCATGAGAAATACATGAAAGAATAGATGTAATGTAGCAAATTCAGAGTCTATCCTACAGCTGGCACTCAAAGTTCTCTGGGTTTGTGGAATGAAGGAACACGATGTAATGTAGCTGATGCAGAGTTTGGTATAAAGAGATCCCTCTGTTTGTAGTCACAAGTTCCAAGATCTCCTAAGCCTCCTGGCTCTAATTTGCCTTCTCTGCAAGCGTAGTTCATTTGGAAAGAGTTCTGTGAGTGTTAGGCTGATAGCAAACTCAGGGGGCACTAATTACAGGAAGGTAAGTCTCCCCTGGTCCCCAGGGGCTCTCTTTTCTATTCCCTTGGGAAAGGGAATTCTTCTAAGGACTGTATCTTGCTTGTGTGGTTCTGACAAGGTGGTTAGGGGCCTGCTCTCACCATCCTCGGAAGCCCTCCTTGATATTCTTGAAACCTCCAGTTCCAGACCCCAAGGATTCTCTTCACAAGCAGCCTGTGAGGACAGTGGTGACAGGTCACTGCCTTCAGGCCACACCATGGGTGAGTTGGTCAGCATGATGTCTTGTCCTGATCCCCACAGGGCACGAGGGGTTCTGGGTTCCCTCCCCGACCCAAACCCTCAAGACACCCACTTACCCACCTCCCTTTAGAGAAGGGGTGGAGAGGGCCCAGGCTGACTACTTTTCACTCCCTTGAAGAAATGGGTCAGGTGGGCTCTGACACATTTATGCTGGTTCCACAAACCCACCCCCCAACCCCGCCCATCCCCACCATGGAAGTGGTCATGGGTAAGGTGAATTTTTGTCCTTGGTTAAGAACAGGCCTGAGTTATGTGATCTTCTCTGGCCTAGTGTGTGGAGAGTGGGGAGGGTTACCTAGGTGAGGGGTGGAGTTGGTGTAAACTAACAGTTTTTGGATTTGTACTAGAGGTGGGGGAGGGGCAGGAAACCCACTGTTACCATTGACTCTTACAGTAACTAGTCAGGATAAATTGTATTAGTCCACAGAGGCTTCCTAAGGCTTGGTTTATTGCCCGGCATACAATCTATTCTCGAATGTTTGATGAATAGTTGTTATTGTGCATTGTTCTATGTCAAATACACTTGTTAATTTATTTAACTCACATTTAAAAATGTCCCTCTGAGTTTCTGTCTGCCATTTTATGTGTCACTCAGTGAGCTGTCTTAAAATTTCCCACTGTGACTGTGGATTTGTCCATTCTCAATTTATTTCTGTCAGTTTTTCTTTGCCTATTTTGGCTCTGTTTTAAGATATGCATACAAATTTACAATTTTGTATTAATATCTTCCTATTGCATTGATCTTTTATCATAAGGAAACCTCTCTCTCTCATAATTTTTTTTCTTTAAAGTGTACCTTTCTTTCACTAATATGGTTATACCAGCTTTCTGTAGGTTAGTGTGGAAAAGATACACATTTTGTGATTTTTTTAATTTTCAAATTTTCTAGATGATTTAATTTTGTCTGTCTCTTATTTTAAGCAGCATTTGACGGAAGGTTTCTTGTCCATCTGATAATATCTTTCTATTTGGAATATTTAGTCTGAAACTTTTAAAGTAAAAATAGGTGTAATTAGATTTACATATACTATATTACTGTATGTTAATTTTTACCTCTCCTAATTCCTTTTCCTTTCCTTTCTTTTGAAATGATTAGTATTTTGTAACTATTAAATTCTTACTTCATGTGGATAGATATTTAAACATTCTTTGCCATTCTGGTAGTGTTTACCCTTCAGATTTCAATGTACCTTTGTTTTTTCTCCATCTACTGTAAATTAGTTATTTAAAACTACTCAAACCTTTTAAGGGACCTTGAAACACTTTGATTCCATATACTCTCTCCAAATTTATTGTCTTGCATTTTAATTCTATACATATATATTTAAACTCCCAGAAGAAATTGCTTTCACTGTGTTATATAGTCAATACACATTTAAATTTGCCTACATATTCATAAATATCATTAGTCTTTCTTTCCTGTATCTGTGTGCCTACACCTGGGATCCTGTTTCTTCCGCTCAAAGAAGAACCTGTAATAATTTTTCAGTTTGAGTCCTCTGGTCACAAATATTCCTTGTGTTTGTTACATGATGATGAAATGAATGTCTTTTCTTTAGGAATATTTTTCCTTCAAGTATATTTTTTCTCCTACTAATATTGTTATACCGACTTGATTTCTTTTACTTTTGGAAACTTCTCCACCACAATTTCTTCTAATACCTCTTCTCCACTGTTCCCTCTTCTTTCCTGGACTCACATTAACCACGTGTTAAGTATGTTCACTACATCTCCTTTAATTCTCTTCCCCTCACCTTTGGTATTCTCCATTTATGTCTCTCCAGGCTTCATTCTGCATCTTTTTGTCAGACTTCTCTTTCATTTCTGTAATTCTTTCATTAGGCAGGGAAATCACCTTTGACCCTTGAACTATCACACCAGGGTAGATTTCAGGGTAGATTTTATTGTCCTAGAACAAAGCAGAGAAGTGAAAGTTAAAGATGAAAAACGACTTGTCCCAGATCACCTAGCCTAAACAGGGCAGAGCAGGGATGAACATCACAGATTACACCCTAGATCTAAACCCTTTCCTCTATGCTTGTTTTCTTCTTGGCTGTGAATGCTCCCTTCCTCTCTTCTCCTGAGAAATGGAATCACAGTGGAGTCTCTCAGCCTTTTTAGCACTGTGATACATTTCTATTTATAGATTATAAAAATCAGTGACATTTCTTCATTAGCCATGTTATTATTTCCCCAGGGTTTCTTCTGGTTCTGAGACCACTGATGTGTTGTTCTCAATTTCAGGGCACAGTAACCAAATTACCTCCTTACAAAGAAAAGCAAGATGCTGGGGTACATACCGAAGGAGACATAACAATTTGTCTGAACAAGTTGGTTCCGGTATTCATCCTTCATCGCAGCAGCAGCAAGATGGAGCTCCAGCACCAAATGATGCTCACGTGAGCACTCAAGGAAGATAGTAAGTGACCAGTCAGCATGGCTGATGTGGACCAACCAAGGAAAAATAAAACCCTGTAGTTAAATATGTCATTCTTCTCTCCAATCTGGAAGAGTGAGGAATGACAGGATCAGGTTCATGATTAAGTAAACTTTATTGTAGCTCTGGTATCATTGGGGAAAATGTTTACAAGACTTTCTGAGCATATATGGACCACTTTCTTGTCTCCACTTCCCCACAGTGCTCCCTATGCCATTCCACCCTCTCATTGGAGAGGCAATTTTCAGGAAGGAGACCAAACTCATGTTAACATGGAGACAGAGGAGAAGCCTCCAGAGAGAAGAGTGGAGAGAAGCAGGCGGGCTGAGACCATGGGAAGCTGGTTCAAGATCACAGTGAGTGTCCTGACTAAATGGACCTAATACGTAGAAGAAGGTGAACAGAGGGAGTTGTGTTGGAATCGGGTAGAGATGGTATGAACTTTTCTGGGGCAGAGGAGTTGGTTATGTGTCTTGTTATTATTAGAAGTTAACATCCTAGGCCATGTAAGAGAAGATTCAGAGAAGCAATATGAATGAAGGGAACAGACTGACTGCAGGGAGCATGGGAGAGGTTGTCTAAAAGCAAAGGAGGAAACTACTGTCAAGATGGAGCAACTTCATACCACAAAGCTCAGTTTGGCTCAGGCTGAGTGTGGGAGGAGGCTGTGTCTCTGGGGTCCTTGTCAGAGGGGCAGGCCAGGTCTGCCTTAGGTAGGGTCTCTTGGAACTTTACAAAAAGAAGTACGTGTTAAGCATATTAAGTTGATTATTTCAAGAAAAGTGTTTGAGGGGAGAAACGTTATTTAGGAAATCCACATCTGGTACAAAATTTAGCAATAACAAATACCGACCTAGCGTAAAAAAATTATTTAAAGCTTGAAAAAAAAGTCTGAAAGGAAGACCTGGTTGGGTCTTATCTTAAACTTATATTCTATTGTATCAATTTCCTCTCCCATTTTTTTCTTTGCCCCCCAGATTCCATTTGGCATAAAATATGAGGAGAAGTGGCTGCTGAATTTGATTCAGAAGCACTGCAGTGTCCCCTTCACCCCAGTTGAAGTAAGAGAGGACGTCGAGGCCAATGAGAGGAAACGGGGTAGATGGATGGTCCAGATGAGAAATGACTCTGGTCTCATTTTCTCTTTCTCTTGTCACTCCCTGTAGTTTCATTATAAGAAAATGCAGGCCCAGTTCTTTGTTGAGAATGCCAACATTGCCTTTGCTCTGAAGAATGTCAGTGGCAAGATTTGCACTGACAACAATGAAAGGGTGTGTGTCAAGGGCACCTGGGAGCAAGAGGGCAGGGCAGGGGCATGGTCTTGCTTGATCCCAAGGCTCAGATTTCTGGTGCTTACCCAGACCCTCTTATGCTCTCTACAGATATCTGTCTTTGTTGACCCCTGTGATGCACCCTATTCTATGCGGAAGGAGCTGCAGTCAGAAAAGGTGGAGCAGATAAAGGTAATGCAGACTGAACGCAAGTTCTGCCCCACAGCCAGATCCACCTATTGCCCCCCAATCAACACCTCAGACTCAGAGCCACTGAACCCCGTCTTTAACTCTGCAGCTGACCATGAACAAACTGTTTGATGCCTCCCAGGCATTTCTTAACAGCCAGAGACTCTGCTTTGGATCTGGTATGGCTATAGCAGTAATTCTAGGGCAGGTGAGGGCAGAGGGGTCTGCCTGGGAAAGGCCTTCGGGATTGTAACTCTGGGAGGGGTTGGTGCAGGCAGGACCCTCTCAGCTTTCTGTTTCCCTCCTGTTGGCTTCCTGGAGGCTTGATGACCTGTAATGTTGAAATGCCACGGAATCCGAGATATCGCATGCCTGCCCCTCTGCAGATCCGTGGAGAGAACATGCCCAAGGTGAGGACTTAGGCCCAATGTTGGGACTGATGGTGAGGGTGGGACAGATTAGGCAGAAGAGGCAGATTGGCCTCGAACATCCCCTGTTGGGGTCCTCACTCTCTTCCTCCATCATAGATTTTGTCCTTGGATTTGAGCAACAAGAGACTCTGCCAGCTGGGTGGCCAGTCTGACGCTATACAGAATGCTTCTGACATCAAGAATTTGAACGTCTCCAGCAGTGAGGTGAGGTGTGGTACCCAGATCCCTCTTTGAAGAGGAGATGGGAGGGCTCATGGGAAGGTGACAGAAGAAGGGAAGTGGATTTGTTGGAAAAGGAAGGAACGACTGGGGGTGTAGTACCATCCTGGCTCTCTTTCTCTGGTTCATGTGGTTCCTCCACATAATTACAGGCAAAGCCTTCAGGGGAGTTGGACAAGGGCCAGAGGCTGGAACAGGATGGAACGTGTGCAGATAAAAACCCTCTGTGCACCACCTACCCTGATAAGTCAACCAACATAAGGTCAGATGTACCCTCTGTCACCTGAACTATTCCTGACAGTGTCTGTTTGCTAAAAACAGCAGTCTTGGTACTCTCGGAGGGCCACAGGCCCTATGCTCTCCTCTCTGTGTCACAAAGGTGACAAAGGTTCATATGGCATCCAGTAGGCCCCCAGCCCAACATATGCATAGTTTCCATTCCCACCACAGGTCCCTGGGACGAGCCGGTTCCCCTTCTCTCTTCTTCCCTGATCCACCTCCAAACCATGGGAGAGGTTCTTTCCCTTCCCTTCACTTTGCTTTCTCTCTCTCCCTTGTCGCTATGCCCCTATGTCTCTGTCTTCTCTTCTTCATCCTTCACTCCTTTTTTGTCTTAATCCCCCTCCATTTCCCTCCCTGCCTCACTAACCTCCTTGGCCCAGCATCCTGGGCCATCCCTGGTGGGTGTCCTTGTGTTGGCAGGATGCAGGACCCCCAGGAAGGATGAAGAGCCCCTGGCTCCAACCTCATTCCCTCTTCCCTCCAAAGCCTACAGTGGGGACCTGCAGGAAGGGAGGGAGGGGAAGGAAGCCTGCTTCCTTGTTGCTTCTTGTGGCACCTGGAGAACAGAGTCAGGGCAGTCTAGGTGGGAGGTACCCAGGAGGGAAAGAGTGGAAGGAGAGGGATGGAGGGAGGCAGGCAGGTAGGGAACACTCTTCTGGTGCATCAGTCCTTGGGGGCGGTGCCCAGGGCCGGGAAGTGTAGGTGGACACACTGGACTGTGTCTGCTGTAAGTGTACTTGCTCCCGTGAGAAGAGACCGCTTTCCAGTTTCACTGACTTTTCATCTTGGCAGCTCCATCCTGGAATTGTTCCCCAAGTTATTACGCTTGGTAAGTGTATTCCTCAATCACTGACTCCTCTAGCTGACACTGACACCGCCCACAAACTACTCTGAACCCTTTAGGTCTTGCCTGAGTTCCATTTTTGAACCTGACCCTTAAACGTTCTGGGGGCAGGGGGAGGGTACAGCTTCTGTGGGAAGCTCACAACAGCTCTGGGTCTTCTTCGACCACGTCTGCCACAGCCTTCAGGGATCTCGTGGTGATGACCCGAAGTGTACTCCAGCCCTCAGATTTTCCAGGGCCCTTCCGCACTTGACCTCTGACCCTCACCCTCCTGGGCCCGTCCTTTTCCTTGATCGTCCAGAAGTGCCTCTTGGTCTGCACCACTGACTTCCTCTTCCTTCTCACAGGATGACCAGGAGACACCCCCACCGGCTAAGTTAGGTGTGGACAAACATAAGAGCTTACCAGCCTGCAAGGTGAGCACGGAGAATCAAGCAGGGCTTTGGGTGGTGCGTGAGGAGAGGGTATCAGCCCTGGTGTTGAGGACTGTTTTGATTCCAGGAAAACAGTGAAGGATCTGATGAGCTGAAGAGTCTGATCCTGCAATTCCTGCAGCAGTGAGTACTGCTGGCAACCTGAGGAAGGGGAGGGCTGGGACAGCTGAGGCCACCCAAGCTCAGCTCTGCTCACGGGAGTTTCCAAGCCTCATTTGAGGTCCGGACCACAGAGACAGACTGTGCTCATGGCTCCCCGACAGGTATTACTTGATCCACGACTCTGGAGACCGACAGGATCTCCTGGGTGCTTATCACGACGAGGCCTGCTTCTCCCTGACCATTCCCTTCAACCCCGAGGACCCAGCCCCGTGAGTATCACAGCTCACACTCTGCTCCTGGGCCGTGTGGCTCCCCAGCAGACGCAGGGCAGCTCCTGCAAACCCCCACACTGGGGCCGGCCCACCACCTCCTGCTTCTCTTTTTCTCCCAGGAACAGCTTGCAGGAGTACGTCAAGGACAGCAGGAATATGAAGAAGCTCAAGGACCCCTGTGAGTGTGTGATGAGGAGGCGGGGCGGGAAAGGGGGCGGGAAGGGGTCAGTCCTAGGGCCCAGGGCATGGCAGCCCCTGACCTTCCCTCGCTTCTCCTCCCCCCACAGACCTGCGGGTCCAGCTGCTGAAACACACAAAACGTGACATTGTGCGCTCCCTCTGCCTGTTGCCCAAAACTCAGCATGACCTCAGCTCCTTCGTGGTGGACATGTGGCTCCACACGGTGAGCGCCTGCTTCCATCTTGGGCAGGACCGGGAGCCGCAGGTGGGTAGGAGGTTTAGGTGGTGACTGAGCGCCTGGGCTCTTCCCTTTCAGAACACGATGCTCTGCTTCTCTGTCAACGGGGTGTTCAAGGAAGGTGAGTGTGTGTAGACCCCCGTCCCCAGATGCCCCACTGCTCCAACCCCCTGGCCGGGCTCCCTCTCAGCACCCTCCCAGCCACCCCGAACCCTCTTCTTCCCTTCCCGGCCCCTCTGTGTTCTCCAGCCCTCGCTCTTCCCACAAAGGACCCAGGTCTGACCTGCGTTCATGCCTGTCTGCCCCGCACACCCTGGGCGTTAGGGACACAGGCTGTGGAGTTTGATGGCTCTCATCCCAGAGCCTTCCTCTGAGATCCTGGGACCATTACTTAACCTCTCAGTTTCCTCATTTGCAAAATGAGGTATTAGCATCCATGTCTTGGGCAGCAGTGACAAATGCATCAATGAACTGGTGAAGTGGTTGTCACGGGCCCGCGCACAGTAGAGGTCCTGCCACCGGCAGCAGGTTGCTCCTATAGCTGCCCTCCGCATTCCCGACACCCTGGCCCCCAGTGAGCACCTGTCCCCTCAGCATGAGTATCCATCAGACTCTGTCTGCAGACCGCTGTGTGAGCGTGTAAAGCAGGTGGGGCTCTCGGGGTACTGAAGTTTGTTGTTTGTCATTGAAGTGGAAGGAAGGTCTCAGGGTTCTGTTCGTGCCTTCACCCGGACCTTCATCGCTATCCCTGCCAGCCCTTCCAGGTGAGTGCCGTGTGGTGGGTGGGAACCCCCGTCCCAGCCTGGGCTCAGGGGTGTGGGAATGTGGTGGTGCCCACCTTAGGTTTTCTCAATACTGTGGAAAGCCAGCAGGTAGATCCAAGGAGCAGTCTAGCCTAGTGGTTAAGAAGGGCATGGGCTCTGGAACTGGAATGTGGCTTCTCTCCTTGGTCCCAGCACTCATTGGCTATGTGACCTTGGTCAAGTCACGTGGCCTCTGTGCGACTCAGTGTCTTCCTATGACAGTGGATTTCAGATTGTCCACTCCTTGGGCTGTTGTAAAGGGTAAACGTGAAACTGTCCCTGAGTTGCAGGGAAACGTCCAAATGTCATGAAGATGGTGGATAATCTCCCCAAAGGTGGGCTTGTGGGAGGGGCATAGGTACCAGCCAAGGAACCTGGGGGACAGACACAGGAGGAAGGTGGAAGGAATCTGGTTGCTGAGTGGCAGTGGGAGCAGGATTGTTGTTGGGGGTGTGGGGTGGTCCATCTGTCCAGCTGTTGAGGGCCCATTTTTCCTCCAGTCTGTGCATCGTGAATGACGAGCTGTTTGTGAGGGATGCCTCCCCCAGTGAGCCTCAGAGTGCGTTCTCCATCCCAGTGCCTACACTCACCTCCAGCTCCGTGCACACCGGCTCCCGGGAGCAGCAGGAAATGGTGCAGGCTTTCTCCACCCAGTCTGGGATGAAACTTGAGTGGGCTCAGAAGTGAGTGCTGGGTGTGTGTGGGAATGAAGATGGGTTGGAACAGCGGGGGAGTGAATCATGGAAACTCGCAGGCAATTTGGAAAAGTGACTTTTTGGATATTTTGCTGCCAAAAAAGGGTGATCCCATGAAAAAGGTATCATACTATTAAATATGTAAAGTATTTTTAAGATAGGATAATGCTCAGTGACATCACCTTGTATATGGAAAATCCAAAAGAATCCACGAAAAATAAATAAATAAAACATAGAACTAATAACTAAGTTTAATGCAAGAACTATATACAAAACTCACTTGTATTTCTATGTAGTTGCAAAATGAACACTCCAAAAACGGAATGAAGAAAACAAGCCCAGTTAAAATAGCATCAAAATAGTAAAATATTTTGAAACCAATGTAACAGAAGAGGTGAAAATCTTAAACTCTGGAATCTGTAAAACATTGTTGAAGGAAATAACAAAGACCTAAATAAGTGGAAAGACACTCCATTTTCATGGGTTGGAAGATTTACTATTATTAAGATGGCAGTACTACCCAGAGCAATCTAGATTCAGTGCAGTCCCTATCAAAATCCTTCTTCGCAAAAAAAAAAAGAAGTTTAGGATAACCTAAACTTCACATGGAGATGCTCAAAAACAATCTTGAAAGAGAAAAACAAAGTTAGAGAACACACACTTCCCAATTTCAAATCCTGCTGCAGAGCTACAATACTCAAGACTATGTGGTGACTGGCATGTGGACAGTGTTAGGAATCAGTGGAGTAGAAACGAGAGTCCGTAAATAAACCCTCACATTTACGGTCAGTTGGTTGTCAACCAGAGTGCTGAAACAATATGGTGGGGGAAATAATAACCTTTTCAACAAATGGTCCTGGGACAACTTGATATCCACATGCAAGCCAATGAATTTTGACCCCTGGCTCACACACCATGTACAAGCATAGATTGAAAATGGAGCAAAGATCTAAAAGTAAGAGCTATCACTTTAAAATCTTGGGAAAAAATGTAGGTATAAGTCTTCATGAGTTAGGCAATCATTTCTTACATATGACACCAAAAGCACAGGCAACCAAAGGATAAAATGGATAAATCGGTCTTCATCAAAATTAAAAGCTTTTGAGCACCAATGCACACTATCAAAAAGGTGAAAAGCCCACCAGCAGCATGGGAGAAAATATTTGCAAATCACATATGTGGCAAGAATATATGAAGAACCCTTGCAGCTCAACAATAAAAAGGCAAACAACCCCATTTCTTTTTCACATGGGGAAAGGATCTGAATAGACATTTCTCCAAAGCAGATACATAAATGGCCAACAGGCAAATGAAAAACTTCTCAACATCGTTAGTCATTAAGGAAATGAAAATTGAAACCACAGTGAGTTACCACTTCACACCCACTAGGATGGCTTTAATCAATGAAGCGAAGGATAACAAGTGTCGGTGAGGATGTGGAAACATTGGAACTCTCACGTGTTACTGGTGGGAATATAAAATGGAGTGGTGGTTTGGGAAAACATTTTGGCAGTTCCTCAAAATGTTTAACATGCAGTTACCGTAAGACCCGGTAATCCCACGCCTAAGTATCTATCGGGAGAAGTGAAAACATATGTTGACTCTAAAACTTGCACAGGAACGTTCATAGCAGCATTATTCACGAGAACCAAAAAGTGGAAACAACCCAAATGTCCTTTAGCTGGTGAATGGATGTATAAATCTGGTACATCCATATAGTAGAATATTATTCAGTCATAAAAAGGAATACACTTCTGATATGTGTCATGACATGGATGAACTTTGAAAGCATTATGCTAAGTGAAAGAAGCCAGCCACAAACGCTGGCATATTGCATGATTCCATTTATATGAAATGTCCAGAGTCGGCAAATCCACAGGGACCAAAAATAGATTAGTGGTTGCCAGGGTCTGGGGGAAGGGGAGGAATAGGGAGTGATCGCTAATGGTTCAGGGGTTTCTTTTGAGGTGATAAAATTTTTTTGAAATTAGATGGTTGTGATGATTGCACAATCTTGTGAATATACTAGAAGGCACTGAATTATATACTGTAAAATGCTGTGTGCATTATATCTCAATAAGAATGATAGGAATCCTGTACTTTAAAATTTTTCACTTGTCATTTTCTTGAACATCTTTCTTGATCAGTATATATTCAGTTTCCTTGTTCTTTGGCACAGCTCTACTTTTCTGTTTTGAATTCTAGTGGGCATGAATGCTAGTGGTAGATATTTTGGTTTTCACTGGGTCTTTCTTCGTCATTACACATAGTGCTCATACTGGTACATGTGTCCCAGCAAGACAGTGGCATAGATTTAGCGGTGGCGTTGCACGGTCAGCATGTCCGTACTGTGGCACCAATGGAGATCACCTGTTCTTCTCCCACTGCAGGTGCCTTCAGGACAATGACTGGAACTACACCAGAGCTGGTCAGGTCTTCACTACGCTCAAGGTGAGGTCTGGGAATCAGATGGGTTAAAGATGAACATTTCTGAGCCTTCAGGAAAGCCAAGAAGGTGGAGGCCAGTGGCCTGGGGATGAAACTCTGGGAGCTGGCTTTTCTAACATCCCGACTCCTTCTCTCCAGGCCGAGGGCAAGATCCCAGAGGAGGCCTTCAAACAAATCCCCTAAAAGGAGCCCTTGGATGACGTCTTTGTCTACATCCACATCATCTTTGTTTCTCTCTTCTCCAGCCTCAGGCCACGCCCATGGCTGGGGTTGGAGGCCTGGCTGCCCAAGAAGCCAACGTTACCTTGTAGACCAGGTGACATAACCACCTGAAGGGTCAGTTGTTCTGTGTATTTTCCCACCCACAATTGCTGTTTAATTTCATAATAAAGAGTGATGTTGCATGTTGTATGCTGTGTGTCCTGCATCTCTCTTCCCTGTCCCAACCATGAGCCAGTGGATCCAGGACTGAAAGACCCTGCCTTCCTCCCCTATGAGGAGGCACCTGCTAACCCAACAAGTCGAAGCACCTTCTAACCCAACAAGTGGGGTTTATATACACTTTTTTTCCATTTAAAAACATGAAGATTCTGTACAAAATAGGATAATGGGATTTAAAGTGCACGCATCAAAACTCCATTATGTCCCACCACATTACTAGGTGGTTTACATATGTATATCATGGCTCAAGTTGTCTCCTCCAAGCCACTTCAGCTACATCCAGTAAAACACCTAAAGCCATTTCCCACCAAGTCAGGTTTATGCAAGAGTAAAATCCACTGTCTTCATTTACCACCACTGTTTTAACCAAACGTAATAAATGTAGTTTAACTAAATGTAGTATAATACACGTAACTAAATTCATTCTAACAAGAATCACTTCTTGTCTGTTACAGATAAAAATGCTGCTTTTGTTGATATCAGCTATATAGTGGTAATACAAATTGGTTTTTCCATGATGTGTAAGCATAAATTTAGAGCAAAATTTTCCTTTTATCACATGGTGCTTAGAAACCACTAGCACTTCCAACTCTGACTCACTTGCCTGGTTTCTCACACCAGGGCATTAGTGAATTTAATGCCATGTTGCCCGTGTGCCCTTAGATTTTGCCCATTCTTTTTGTGGTCACCCCTTCTGGAGCCACAAACCCCATCAAAGATCAATTCCTCGCTTCAAGTATAATCCTCACTATTGTAAACTCCTAGGCATTTTATTCTGGATATTTGGCAAAGCTTTTCTTTTTCTTTCTTTCCTTCTTTTTATATTAACCATAATACATTTCTGCATTAGTTTTGTACTGCTGCATAACAAATTACCACAAAGTTTGGTAGGCCAGAATTTTGCAACAGGGTTCTGTGTTCAAGGAACCGTTAAGTCTGGCATCAATGTGCCAACTGAACTGTGTCCTCACTGGAACATCTAGGGTGAAATATGCTTACAAACGCATTCTTTCTGTTGTGTTGGTAGAATTCATTTCCTTGTGGCCATAGGGTTGAGATCCCATTTCCTTGTTGACCGTCAGCCACAGGCCACTTCAGCTCCTAGAGGTAACTCGCATACTTTACCACTTCATCTACTCCATATTCAACCCAGCACCAATGTGTCAAATTCTCATGCTTTCAACCTCTGAACCTTCTGTATTTGACCTCTAGACCCAGATTTAAAGAGCTTATGTGATTAGATCAGGACCACCCAGATAATATTCCTTTCTTAAAGTCAACTGTGCCATAAAACATATCCTAATCATGGCAGTAAAATTCATCAGATTTATAATCCTGGGTATTATGCAGGATGTGTACACCAGGAGGAAGGGATATTTGGGCCATCTTATAATTTTACCTGCCAGAGAAGTTTACTTTCCACTAGGGTCATTAGTTTAAATTTCACTCATGTCATCGTCCAATGCATGAACCCTGCAGTGGTTCTGAGACCCAGACGCATTGGATCTAGGGACTCACTTCCCTGAGGTGTTGGAGTTTGCTACTGTATTCTTGTCATCCAGGAATCTGGCAAAGAGGGAAGAAAACATGTCTGTGGAATCGTGCTGCTTTTAGGGTCCAAGTCTGAAAGATGCATGTATTATTTAAATCCCCATCCCTTTGGACAGAAAAACTCGGTCATAAGGCTTCACCCCATAAATTTCTAAAATGTCTATGTGACAATGACAAAAAGAAGAGCTTGGGTGAACACATGACATTGTCTCTGCAACAACACTTAACCTCTTCTTGATTCCTCACGGTTGTGGTTTTAAACACATAATAGATTCTCACTAATTGTTGCTCATGGCATGAATGGATGAATAAGTCAGCCAACTATTACACAGTAATGTCACCAGGGATTTTTGAGGTGAGGAAAATCATTTCATGGCGTACAGTTTTAGTCTATTTTCCTTTTGATCATGATGCTCAGCTGTTACTTTTCAACCTGCCAGTATCTGAGTATACTGATCTTTCTTTTCAGTCTTACTTAACTCTTTTGTGAGTTGTGAAGAGAGAAAGATTCAGAACTCTGTGTTAAATAAGACAAAATCATTTCTAAGTTATGGCTTGAGGAATTCTTCTCTGAGCAAATCCGCTCAGATTTAATTGGTACCAAAGTGAGAAGAAAGAGCAAACTACAAATTATGAAACCTATAATACATGTCAGGAAATTTGTGTTTGGAATCTCATTATATCCTTTGTAGTTACAATTTGGTTACAGTCTTGTTAGGTATTTAGGGAATATTACAAATGAGGAAACAGAGACTCAAATGCATTATTGGTAATAGACAGATGCCTGTAAATACAAAAATATTTGATAACTAAACAACATACCTCTAATTATCCTATGGGTTAAATAATAAATCATAAAAAAGTTAAAATGAAAATGCAAATACAATGTGTCAGAATTTGTGAAATACAGAGGAATTTATAGTTTCTTTTGAGAGGCTATCTCTTTATTTTTAATTGAAGTACAGTTTATTTACAATGTGTTAGTTTCAGATATACAGCAAAGTGATTCAATTACACATATACTTATATATATTCTTTTTCAGATTCAAATTTTCCATTATAGATTATTACAAGATATTGGATATGGTTCCTTTTGCTGTAAAATAGGTCTTTGTTGTTTATCTATTTTATATATAGTAGTGTGTAAATGTTAATCCCAAACTCCTAATTTATCCCCCCCCAAACACTCCCCTTAGGTAACCATAGTTTCATTTCTAGGTATGTGAGTCTATTTCTGGCTTGTAAATAAGTTCACTTGTATTATTTTTTAGATTTCACATACAGGTGGCATCATATAATATTTGTCTTTCTCTGCCTGACTTACTTCACTTAGTGTGATAATCTCAGTCCATCCATATTGCTGCAAATGACATTATTTCATTTGCTTTTATGGCTGAGTAATATTCCTATATGTGTATATATATATACACAAACATATGTGTGTGTGCGTGTGTGTGTGTGTGTGTGTGTAAGAAGGTTCCATTTTCTCCACACCAACTCCAGCATTTATTGTTATGGACTTTTTAATGGTAGCCATTCTGACTGGTGTGAGGTGTACCATTCTCACTGTAGTTTTTCTTACTTTTTTTTAAATTGAAGTATAGTCAGTTACAATGTGTCAATTTCTGATGCACAGCACAATGTCTCAGTCATGCATATACATACATATATTCATTTTCATATTCTTTTTCATTAAAGGTTACTACAAGTTATTGAATATAGATCCAGGTGCTCTATAGAACAAATTTGGTTTTTATCTATTTTTATATATAATGGCTAATATTTGCAAATCTCAGACTCCCAAATTCATGTAGTTGTCCGGTTCTCCCAAGACTGCTTATTGAAAAGATGGTCTTGAGATAAAGAATTTCACAGACAAGCAAAAACTAGAAGCATTTAGCAATACTAAACCCATGCTAAAAGAAATATTTAAAGGTCTTCTCTAAATAGAAAAGAAGCAGGATGCTACAGAAATGAGAAACTCATAACTGGAAAGGTGATAACCACCATGAATTACAAATAGAATAAACATAAAATTGTAAAAGAAGACATGTAAATCATTAAGAGTGGGAGAGGGAAGCCAGAAAATATAGAGTATTTTTTTCTTTCTTTTTTAATTTTTTTGTTCTTGGTAGGATGGGTTTGAGATTAAATTACTATGTGTTTAATACAAACAGTTATAGTAATGGGTTAATAGACTTACAAAAAAGGATAACCACAAGCCAAAAACTTACAAGGGAGTCACAAAAACTAAGTAAAATCCAAGATAATACAAACAAAAATTACCAAACCACAAAAGGAAGAAGAAAGGAACAAAGAGGAAATACCAATTCAACTGCAAAAAATAAGTTAAAAATAGCAATAAACACACACCTGTCAGTAATTACTGTAAATGTTAATGGACTAAATGCTCCAATCAAAAGATGCAGAGTTGCTAATAAAGCAAGAACCTTCAATATGCTGCATACAAGAGACCCAATTTAGGGAGAAGGACACATGTAGATTGAGAGTGAAAGGATGGAAAAGGATATTCCATGCAAATGGAAAAGCCAAAAAAGCAGGTGTTGCAGTATTGATTTCAGACAAAATAGACTTTAAAACAAAGGCCATAAAGAAAGATAAAGAAGGACATTTTATAATGATTAAAGGAGTAATACAAGATGAGGACATTACACTCGTTAATATATATGCACCCAATATAGGAGCACCTAAGTACATAAAACAATTACTAACAGAGATAAAGGGGGAAATTGATGGGAATACAATCATTGTCAGAGATTTTAACACCACATTAACATCACTAGACAGATCTTCCAGACAGAAAATAAATAAGGCAACAGAGAAATTAAATGACACAATAGAAAAATTAGATTTGGTGGATATTTTCAGAGGATTACACCCCCCAAAAATAGGATATACATTCTTTTCAAGTGCACATGTAACATTTTCTAGAATTGATAATGTACTTGGGCACAAAAGAAGCCTCAACAATTTTAAGAAGATGGAACCACATGATCATCTCAATAGATGCAGAAAAAGCATTTGATAAAATTCAACACCCATTCATGATAAAAACTCTCACCAAAGAGGGTATAGACAGAAAATATCTCAACATAATAAAAACTATATATGACAAACCTACAGCGAGCATAGTACCCAATGGTGAAAAACTCAAAAGCTTCCCATAGGATAATTAGAGGTATGTTGTTTAGTTATCAAATATTTTTGTATTTACAGGCATCTGTCTATTACCAATAATGCATTTGAGTCTCTGTTTCCTCATTTGTAATATTCCCTAAATACCTAACAAGACTGTAACCAAATTGTAACTACAAAGGATATAATGAGATTCCAAACACAAATTTCCTGACATGTATTATAGGTTTCATAATTTGTAGTTTGCTCTTTCTTCTCACTTTGGTACCAATTAAATCTGAGCGGATTTGCTCAGAGAAGAATTCCTCAAGCCATAACTTAGAAATGATTTTGTCTTATTTAACACAGAGTTCTGAATCTTTCTCTCTTCACAACTCACAAAAGAGTTAAGTAAGACTGAAAAGAAAGATCAGTATACTCAGATACTGGCAGGTTGAAAAGTAACAGCTGAGCATCATGATCAAAAGGAAAATAGACTAAAACTGTACGCCATGAAATGATTTTCCTCACCTCAAAAATCCCTGGTGACATTACTGTGTAATAGTTGGCTGACTTATTCATCCATTCATGCCATGAGCAACAATTAGTGAGAATCTATTATGTGTTTAAAACCACAACCGTGAGGAATCAAGAAGAGGTTAAGTGTTGTTGCAGAGACAATGTCATGTGTTCACCCAAGCTCTTCTTTTTGTCATTGTCACATAGACATTTTAGAAATTTATGGGGTGAAGCCTTATGACCGAGTTTTTCTGTCCAAAGGGATGGGGATTTAAATAATACATGCATCTTTCAGACTTGGACCCTAAAAGCAGCACGATTCCACAGACATGTTTTCTTCCCTCTTTGCCAGATTCCTGGATGACAAGAATACAGTAGCAAACTCCAACACCTCAGGGAAGTGAGTCCCTAGATCCAATGCGTCTGGGTCTCAGAACCACTGCAGGGTTCATGCATTGGACGATGACATGAGTGAAATTTAAACTAATGACCCTAGTGGAAAGTAAACTTCTCTGGCAGGTAAAATTATAAGATGGCCCAAATATCCCTTCCTCCTGGTGTACACATCCTGCATAATACCCAGGATTATAAATCTGATGAATTTTACTGCCATGATTAGGATATGTTTTATGGCACAGTTGACTTTAAGAAAGGAATATTATCTGGGTGGTCCTGATCTAATCACATAAGCTCTTTAAATCTGGGTCTAGAGGTCAAATACAGAAGGTTCAGAGGTTGAAAGCATGAGAATTTGACACATTGGTGCTGGGTTGAATATGGAGTAGATGAAGTGGTAAAGTATGCGAGTTACCTCTAGGAGCTGAAGTGGCCTGTGGCTGACGGTCAACAAGGAAATGGGATCTCAACCCTATGGCCACAAGGAAATGAATTCTACCAACACAACAGAAAGAATGCGTTTGTAAGCATATTTCACCCTAGATGTTCCAGTGAGGACACAGTTCAGTTGGCACATTGATGCCAGACTTAACGGTTCCTTGAACACAGAACCCTGTTGCAAAATTCTGGCCTACCAAACTTTGTGGTAATTTGTTATGCAGCAGTACAAAACTAATGCAGAAATGTATTATGGTTAATATAAAAAGAAGGAAAGAAAGAAAAAGAAAAGCTTTGCCAAATATCCAGAATAAAATGCCTAGGAGTTTACAATAGTGAGGATTATACTTGAAGCGAGGAATTGATCTTTGATGGGGTTTGTGGCTCCAGAAGGGGTGACCACAAAAAGAATGGGCAAAATCTAAGGGCACACGGGCAACATGGCATTAAATTCACTAATGCCCTGGTGTGAGAAACCAGGCAAGTGAGTCAGAGTTGGAAGTGCTAGTGGTTTCTAAGCACCATGTGATAAAAGGAAATTTTGCTCTAAATTTATGCTTACACATCATGGAAAAACCAATTTGTATTACCACTATATAGCTGATATCAACAAAAGCAGCATTTTTATCTGTAACAGACAAGAAGTGATTCTTGTTAGAATGAATTTAGTTACGTGTATTATACTACATTTAGTTAAACTACATTTATTACGTTTGGTTAAAACAGTGGTGGTAAATGAAGACAGTGGATTTTACTCTTGCATAAACCTGACTTGGTGGGAAATGGCTTTAGGTGTTTTACTGGATGTAGCTGAAGTGGCTTGGAGGAGACAACTTGAGCCATGATATACATATGTAAACCACCTAGTAATGTGGTGGGACATAATGGAGTTTTGATGCGTGCACTTTAAATCCCATTATCCTATTTTTGTACAGAATCTTCATGTTTTTAAATGGAAAAAAAGTGTATATAAACCCCACTTGTTGGGTTAGAAGGTGCTTCGACTTGTTGGGTTAGCAGGTGCCTCCTCATAGGGGAGGAAGGCAGGGTCTTTCAGTCCTGGATCCACTGGCTCATGGTTGGGACAGGGAAGAGAGATGCAGGACACACAGCATACAACATGCAACATCACTCTTTATTATGAAATTAAACAGCAATTGTGGGTGGGAAAATACACAGAACAACTGACCCTTCAGGTGGTTATGTCACCTGGTCTACAAGGTAACGTTGGCTTCTTGGGCAGCCAGGCCTCCAACCCCAGCCATGGGCGTGGCCTGAGGCTGGAGAAGAGAGAAACAAAGATGATGTGGATGTAGACAAAGACGTCATCCAAGGGCTCCTTTTAGGGGATTTGTTTGAAGGCCTCCTCTGGGATCTTGCCCTCGGCCTGGAGAGAAGGAGTCGGGATGTTAGAAAAGCCAGCTCCCAGAGTTTCATCCCCAGGCCACTGGCCTCCACCTTCTTGGCTTTCCTGAAGGCTCAGAAATGTTCATCTTTAACCCATCTGATTCCCAGACCTCACCTTGAGCGTAGTGAAGACCTGACCAGCTCTGGTGTAGTTCCAGTCATTGTCCTGAAGGCACCTGCAGTGGGAGAAGAACAGGTGATCTCCATTGGTGCCACAGTACGGACATGCTGACCGTGCAACGCCACCGCTAAATCTATGCCACTGTCTTGCTGGGACACATGTACCAGTATGAGCACTATGTGTAATGACGAAGAAAGACCCAGTGAAAACCAAAATATCTACCACTAGCATTCATGCCCACTAGAATTCAAAACAGAAAAGTAGAGCTGTGCCAAAGAACAAGGAAACTGAATATATACTGATCAAGAAAGATGTTCAAGAAAATGACAAGTGAAAAATTTTAAAGTACAGGATTCCTATCATTCTTATTGAGATATAATGCACACAGCATTTTACAGTATATAATTCAGTGCCTTCTAGTATATTCACAAGATTGTGCAATCATCACAACCATCTAATTTCAAAAAAATTTTATCACCTCAAAAAGAAACCCCTGAACCATTAGCGATCACTCCCTATTCCTCCCCTTCCCCCAGACCCTGGCAACCACTAATCTATTTTTGGTCCCTGTGGATTTGCCGACTCTGGACATTTCATATAAATGGAATCATGCAATATGCCAGCGTTTGTGGCTGGCTTCTTTCACTTAGCATAATGCTTTCAAAGTTCATCCATGTCATGACACATATCAGAAGTGTATTCCTTTTTATGACTGAATAATATTCTACTATATGGATGTACCAGATTTATACATCCATTCACCAGCTAAAGGACATTTGGGTTGTTTCCACTTTTTGGTTCTCGTGAATAATGCTGCTATGAACGTTCCTGTGCAAGTTTTAGAGTCAACATATGTTTTCACTTCTCCCGATAGATACTTAGGCGTGGGATTACCGGGTCTTACGGTAACTGCATGTTAAACATTTTGAGGAACTGCCAAAATGTTTTCCCAAACCACCACTCCATTTTATATTCCCACCAGTAACACGTGAGAGTTCCAATGTTTCCACATCCTCACCGACACTTGTTATCCTTCGCTTCATTGATTAAAGCCATCCTAGTGGGTGTGAAGTGGTAACTCACTGTGGTTTCAATTTTCATTTCCTTAATGACTAACGATGTTGAGAAGTTTTTCATTTGCCTGTTGGCCATTTATGTATCTGCTTTGGAGAAATGTCTATTCAGATCCTTTCCCCATGTGAAAAAGAAATGGGGTTGTTTGCCTTTTTATTGTTGAGCTGCAAGGGTTCTTCATATATTCTTGCCACATATGTGATTTGCAAATATTTTCTCCCATGCTGCTGGTGGGCTTTTCACCTTTTTGATAGTGTGCATTGGTGCTCAAAAGCTTTTAATTTTGATGAAGACCGATTTATCCATTTTATCCTTTGGTTGCCTGTGCTTTTGGTGTCATATGTAAGAAATGATTGCCTAACTCATGAAGACTTATACCTACATTTTTTCCCAAGATTTTAAAGTGATAGCTCTTACTTTTAGATCTTTGCTCCATTTTCAATCTATGCTTGTACATGGTGTGTGAGCCAGGGGTCAAAATTCATTGGCTTGCATGTGGATATCAAGTTGTCCCAGGACCATTTGTTGAAAAGGTTATTATTTCCCCCACCATATTGTTTCAGCACTCTGGTTGACAACCAACTGACCGTAAATGTGAGGGTTTATTTACGGACTCTCGTTTCTACTCCACTGATTCCTAACACTGTCCACATGCCAGTCACCACATAGTCTTGAGTATTGTAGCTCTGCAGCAGGATTTGAAATTGGGAAGTGTGTGTTCTCTAACTTTGTTTTTCTCTTTCAAGATTGTTTTTGAGCATCTCCATGTGAAGTTTAGGTTATCCTAAACTTCTTTTTTTTTTTTTGCGAAGAAGGATTTTGATAGGGACTGCACTGAATCTAGATTGCTCTGGGTAGTACTGCCATCTTAATAATAGTAAATCTTCCAACCCATGAAAATGGAGTGTCTTTCCACTTATTTAGGTCTTTGTTATTTCCTTCAACAATGTTTTACAGATTCCAGAGTTTAAGATTTTCACCTCTTCTGTTACATTGGTTTCAAATATTTTACTATTTTGATGCTATTTTAACTGGGCTTGTTTTCTTCATTCCGTTTTTGGAGTGTTCATTTTGCAACTACATAGAAATACAAGTGAGTTTTGTATATAGTTCTTGCATTAAACTTAGTTATTAGTTCTATGTTTTATTTATTTATTTTTCGTGGATTCTTTTGGATTTTCCATATACAAGGTGATGTCACTGAGCATTATCCTATCTTAAAAATACTTTACATGTTTAATAGTATGATACCTTTTTCATGGGATCACCCTTTTTTGGCAGCAAAATATCCAAAAAGTCACTTTTCCAAATTGCCTGCGAGTTTCCATGATTCACTCCCCCGCTGTTCCAACCCATCTTCATTCCCACACACACCCAGCACTCACTTCTGAGCCCACTCAAGTTTCATCCCAGACTGGGTGGAGAAAGCCTGCACCATTTCCTGCTGCTCCCGGGAGCCGGTGTGCACGGAGCTGGAGGTGAGTGTAGGCACTGGGATGGAGAACGCACTCTGAGGCTCACTGGGGGAGGCATCCCTCACAAACAGCTCGTCATTCACGATGCACAGACTGGAGGAAAATGGGCCCTCAACAGCTGGACAGATGGACCACCCCACACCCCCAACAACAATCCTGCTCCCACTGCCACTCAGCAACCAGATTCCTTCCACCTTCCTCCTGTGTCTGTCCCCCAGGTTCCTTGGCTGGTACCTATGCCCCTCCCACAAGCCCACCTTTGGGGAGATTATCCACCATCTTCATGACATTTGGACGTTTCCCTGCAACTCAGGGACAGTTTCACGTTTACCCTTTACAACAGCCCAAGGAGTGGACAATCTGAAATCCACTGTCATAGGAAGACACTGAGTCGCACAGAGGCCACGTGACTTGACCAAGGTCACATAGCCAATGAGTGCTGGGACCAAGGAGAGAAGCCACATTCCAGTTCCAGAGCCCATGCCCTTCTTAACCACTAGGCTAGACTGCTCCTTGGATCTACCTGCTGGCTTTCCACAGTATTGAGAAAACCTAAGGTGGGCACCACCACATTCCCACACCCCTGAGCCCAGGCTGGGACGGGGGTTCCCACCCACCACACGGCACTCACCTGGAAGGGCTGGCAGGGATAGCGATGAAGGTCCGGGTGAAGGCACGAACAGAACCCTGAGACCTTCCTTCCACTTCAATGACAAACAACAAACTTCAGTACCCCCGAGAGCCCCACCTGCTTTACACGCTCACACAGCGGTCTGCAGACAGAGTCTGATGGATACTCATGCTGAGGGGACAGGTGCTCACTGGGGGCCAGGGTGTCGGGAATGCGGAGGGCAGCTATAGGAGCAACCTGCTGCCGGTGGCAGGACCTCTACTGTGCGCGGGCCCGTGACAACCACTTCACCAGTTCATTGATGCATTTGTCACTGCTGCCCAAGACATGGATGCTAATACCTCATTTTGCAAATGAGGAAACTGAGAGGTTAAGTAATGGTCCCAGGATCTCAGAGGAAGGCTCTGGGATGAGAGCCATCAAACTCCACAGCCTGTGTCCCTAACGCCCAGGGTGTGCGGGGCAGACAGGCATGAACGCAGGTCAGACCTGGGTCCTTTGTGGGAAGAGCGAGGGCTGGAGAACACAGAGGGGCCGGGAAGGGAAGAAGAGGGTTCGGGGTGGCTGGGAGGGTGCTGAGAGGGAGCCCGGCCAGGGGGTTGGAGCAGTGGGGCATCTGGGGACGGGGGTCTACACACACTCACCTTCCTTGAACACCCCGTTGACAGAGAAGCAGAGCATCGTGTTCTGAAAGGGAAGAGCCCAGGCGCTCAGTCACCACCTAAACCTCCTACCCACCTGCGGCTCCCGGTCCTGCCCAAGATGGAAGCAGGCGCTCACCGTGTGGAGCCACATGTCCACCACGAAGGAGCTGAGGTCATGCTGAGTTTTGGGCAACAGGCAGAGGGAGCGCACAATGTCACGTTTTGTGTGTTTCAGCAGCTGGACCCGCAGGTCTGTGGGGGGAGGAGAAGCGAGGGAAGGTCAGGGGCTGCCATGCCCTGGGCCCTAGGACTGACCCCTTCCCGCCCCCTTTCCCGCCCCGCCTCCTCATCACACACTCACAGGGGTCCTTGAGCTTCTTCATATTCCTGCTGTCCTTGACGTACTCCTGCAAGCTGTTCCTGGGAGAAAAAGAGAAGCAGGAGGAGGTGGGCCGGCCCCAGTGTGGGGGTTTGCAGGAGCTGCCCTGCGTCTGCTGGGGAGCCACACGGCCCAGGAGCAGAGTGTGAGCTGTGATACTCACGGGGCTGGGTCCTCGGGGTTGAAGGGAATGGTCAGGGAGAAGCAGGCCTCGTCGTGATAAGCACCCAGGAGATCCTGTCGGTCTCCAGAGTCGTGGATCAAGTAATACCTGTCGGGGAGCCATGAGCACAGTCTGTCTCTGTGGTCCGGACCTCAAATGAGGCTTGGAAACTCCCGTGAGCAGAGCTGAGCTTGGGTGGCCTCAGCTGTCCCAGCCCTCCCCTTCCTCAGGTTGCCAGCAGTACTCACTGCTGCAGGAATTGCAGGATCAGACTCTTCAGCTCATCAGATCCTTCACTGCTTTCCTGGAATGAAAAGGCCTTTTAGACTATGTGGCTGAAAAAGGCTTCCTTGCAACACCCAAAATGTTGTTTGATCTTTCTTCCTCACCTTGCAGGGCTTTATTAAGTAAGGGACATCAGTGTCAATCATAATTGGTGAGGGCAACTCTTGTCCATCCTGGGGAAAGGAAAAAGAAGTCAGCAGAGGTTCCCAGGGAGCTGGCCCTGGAAGATCAAGTAAAAGGACGGGTCCCGGAGGGTGAGGGTCAGAGGTCAAGTGCGGAAGGGCCCTGGAAAATCTGAGGGCTGGAGTACACTTCGGGTCATCACCACGAGATCCCTGAAGGCTGTGGCAGACGTGGTCGAAGAAGACCCAGAGCTGTTGTGAGCTTCCCACAGAAGCTGTACCCTCCCCCTGCCCCCAGAACGTTTAAGGGTCAGGTTCAAAAATGGAACTCAGGCAAGACCTAAAGGGTTCAGAGTAGTTTGTGGGCGGTGTCAGTGTCAGCTAGAGGAGTCAGTGATTGAGGAATACACTTACCAAGCGTAATAACTTGGGGAACAATTCCAGGATGGAGCTGCCAAGATGAAAAGTCAGTGAAACTGGAAAGCGGTCTCTTCTCACGGGAGCAAGTACACTTACAGCAGACACAGTCCAGTGTGTCCACCTACACTTCCCGGCCCTGGGCACCGCCCCCAAGGACTGATGCACCAGAAGAGTGTTCCCTACCTGCCTGCCTCCCTCCATCCCTCTCCTTCCACTCTTTCCCTCCTGGGTACCTCCCACCTAGACTGCCCTGACTCTGTTCTCCAGGTGCCACAAGAAGCAACAAGGAAGCAGGCTTCCTTCCCCTCCCTCCCTTCCTGCAGGTCCCCACTGTAGGCTTTGGAGGGAAGAGGGAATGAGGTTGGAGCCAGGGGCTCTTCATCCTTCCTGGGGGTCCTGCATCCTGCCAACACAAGGACACCCACCAGGGATGGCCCAGGATGCTGGGCCAAGGAGGTTAGTGAGGCAGAGAGGGAAATGGAGGGGGATTAAGACAAAAAAGGAGTGAAGGATGAAGAAGAGAAGACAGAGACATAGGGGCATAGCGACAAGGGAGAGAGAGAAAGCAAAGTGAAGGGAAGGGAAAGAACCTCTCCCATGGTTTGGGGTGGGGGATCAGGGAAGAATAGAGAAGAAAGGGGAACCGTCTCCCCTGCTGCAGCCCTTTCCTTCACCTGCCCCCGAATGTCCCAGGCACCCGTGGTAGGGATGGTAACCATGCACATGTTGGGCTGGGGGCCTGCTGGATGCTGGTTGAGTCTCTGTCACCTGTGTGAGCTCAGTCTGAGCTGGGCATGGGAAACAGAGCAGCCACAGGGGCAGACCTTCCCCAGAAGGAGTAAAGGGTCAGCTCCCAGGTGAGTATGGGGCTGAGTGAGGGTCTATGCCCCCCTCTCACGAGCACCATCTTCTCTCACAGCGGTCCCTGCACCTATCTTAATTATTTCTTTACCTGAGGAATCATATCTGTCTCAGGCTACCCAGGGCTCCTCTGAAGGACCAGGCAAGATGATGTGATGTGTGTTCGGATGGAGGGGCAAGTGTCCCCGAGAGGCCTGTCTTTCTGTCTCCTCCACCACCTCTGCCCTCTGCCTTCCACTCCCCCTTGGGAAGCCCTCTGCTCACTCTCTGTGACCAACTTCTAGCCCCTTGACTCAAGGAACCCTGCTTTTTCCACAAGAAGGGCCCAGCTCCTGGTGTTGGGCCAGAGGAACGGATGTCATGACAGGAACCACCAGGGCTTTACCCTGAGTATGTGGCAGGAAAGCCCCCTTGTCAACCTGGGGTTGGAGGGAGGACCATCTTGGAGGAAGGGAAAGAGGACTTCTATCAGAATGGGGGATGGGAGCCCCATATCAGCATAGAGTTGGAAAGCCTGTCTCAGCCTGAGACCCTGAGCTGGAGGACCCTTCTCAGGCCAGGGAATCAGCATCTGGCTCCCCGTTCTGGTGATGGGGGGAGTCCCACTTTGTGGAGCACGCTCTTGGGAGGACTTGGTAGAGAATGCTGGGTGTAGAGTTTGGAAACAGACCCCAGCGCACCTGAAGAGGTGAGCAGGTCAGAGGAAGGACACTGCTCAAATGTGAGGGACACAAGAGAGAGCAGAAGGTGGGGTCTGTGCTCCTGGGGGAGGACCTGGGTTGTCCCTTCCTGCACACATGCACTCTCAGGGGCAGTTCAGGCTCCCAAGGGGGTAAAGGTCCCCGGAAAGTTGCCAGTGGTTATCACCAACCTTATGTAGGTGGAGTGGTCTGGGAAGGTGCCACACAGTGGGTTTCCTTGCAACCACAGCTCTTCGAGATCCAGCCCTTTCATCTTGCTCAACTCCCAGGCTGACTTCAGCTGAGAAATATGGGGAGGAAATTGGAAAACGAATCCCAGGGAAAGAGACACATCCGGATCCCTGCACCTCCACCCCCACCCTCCCCGACAGGTACCTTCGCCAGCCTCCCGTCATCACTGTGATGACCACGACCCCCCAGCTCTCAACCCAACTTTGATCTGGCTCCCTCCTCTCACCTCATTTTTGCAGAGGTTCAGAATCTTGACTGTGGGGGCCATCTGTATAATGTCAGACAGGCCATCCAGATGGTACAGCTTGTTGCTGCTCAAGTTCAAGGACAACAGCTTTGCGGGGAGAAGAGTTAGAGTGACAGTTACTATCTAGGGCCTGGGAGACCAACCTGCCCTCCGCCCCATGTCTTCCACCCCTTACCATAATACCAGCACTAGCCTACAGCCTCACCTCAGGGAAATCCTTTTTGATGATCTGCAGGGTGGCAGCCATGCAGTTTCTTCGATTCAGAATTATATCAATATCATGACCCACCAAGTCTTCAGGAAGCCGAGGGAAGTGAATCAGAAGGCTGAGTGGGGTCTGGGGCCAGCACTAGCCAGCACCCACACCACACACGTTACCATCCCTAAGTCTCCCTCCAGGAAGACCCCTCTGCCCTCCCCTGTCCTAGAATTACTGCTGTCAGACATACCTGGGTCAAAGCGGAGATTCTGGAGGTCAAGGGCTTGCTGGGAGACATTATATCGTTTGTTCAAAGTCAGCTGCAGAGAGAGATGGAGAGAGCCACTCTGAAGCTGTGATGGTGACAGGAAATTTGGGGGCGAGGGGAACTGGGGGCTGGAGGAAGAAGAGGTGGGTCTGAGTGTTGGCACACAGCATGCCTTGAGTCTACACTACCTTTAGCTGCTCCATTTCTTTTGGCTCCAACTTATTCAGCACAGAGTAGGGAACAGTAGAGGGATTGACAAAGATAGCCACCTGCAGGAAGAAGAGGTAAGGTTAGTACCAGGAACTCTAGTTCCAAAGAAGAGGACCAGCCCCTGGACTGTCCTGTCCTGGGATAAGGTACAGGTAATGCCCCTGACACACACCTTTTCATTCTCCTCATCACAAATCTTGTAGCTGACATCCTTCAATGCAGAGGCAGTGCTAGCACCCTGGACAAAGAACCGAGCCCGGTTTTTCACATAGTGGAACTGCAGGATGGGGAGGTAACAGTAAGTTCACAGGACAAAGCCTTTCCCGTCAGTGGGCTCCCCATCCCCCCTCTTCCCTCTGCCCACTCATCTGGCTTCACCATCCTCTCTTACATCCACTGGAGTGAAAGGGACACTGCATTGGTTCTGGATTGAGTTCATTAGCCACATCTTGTCATAATTTATCCCATAAGGAATCTAAGGATGAAAAGCAGAGATGGGAAAGAAGCGAGACAACATGGAATTAAGACTGGAGAACAGACCCAACACAATGTTCTTTTCCGACCTTCTACTGAGCTTGAAAGGACTTTTAAAGAAGGGACCACTGGCATGATTTCTTATGTTTGTGCCTAATATGGATTTACTAAACACTCTTTCTCTCCATTCAGAGCTCTCCTCCAAATAATCAAGGTGTTAGAGATGATCTTCCTTAAAGTTCCAGGAGATCCTACCTAGTGCAGACACTGCCTGTCCCTCACACAAGGTCTACAGAGACTCGACACCCCATCTCCCACACTCAGCTTGCCAAGCTGAGACCTCCAGTGTGCAGTTGCTCCATATCCTTGGCAGTAGTTTCCATCTTTGCCTGAGACAGTCTACTCCGTTCTCCTTATAGTCAGCCTGTTCTCTTTATACTGTTTCTTTGAATTTGCCCTTAGATGAACAAGATTGATAACTCTTAGCAATATACTACAGATTATAAACTGTCCCCAGAAAATAAACTAGTGTCTCTACATGAGACCAACACAATTCTCCCTGACTTTTCTCTCCTAAACATTCCATAAATTTTTCAGGACACTCACTGTGATCTTGAACCAGCTCCCTGGGGTTCCATCTTGTGTGTTCTCTCTCATTTCTCTCCGCAGAGGTTTTCTATCTCTCCACACAGTAACACGGATGCGGCCTTCACTATGACATCTCACTCTCCTCTTGTTCCGGTAGGTGGTATACAGAGTGCTGCAGGGGAATGTGGAGAGAAGGAGGGTGAGTGGCCATAAATGCTAAGAAAGTCTTCCGTACAGCCTTGCTTCTCTGACACCAGGACTATGATTAGGATTACTTAACCTCTATTCCACTTCTAGCACACTTCCGTTTTCCAGTGAGAGAAGAGAAAGAAGAGCATGGAGAGTGAAAGGGTTGCACAGTCCTAGGGGCTGCTGCATGCAAACCCTGCTGCCTGGTCACTTACTGTCTCCCTTGGGGGTCCTCCTGGACATCCCTCATCACCATGTTTCCATCATCCTCCTGGAGGTGTGAAGGCTGACGCTCACATCCACCACGCTCATAACGAGGGCTCCTCCTGCCAAAATTACCTCGGAAAGAACCCCAACCTTCATTTCTTCCTTGACATGGGCTACTACCATTATTGTATTCTGAAAGGGGAACAAAAATACAAATTTGAAGACACATCAGTGGTTCACTTACCATGTACCACATCTTAGGCTAAGATGATGGTAGGGAAAACAAAGTGCCAACCTGCCCTAAGGGACCAATCACACACAACCTGCCTTAAGGATCCAATCCCACAAATCCCAGAAAGGAAACTCTCTGCCTGTGCAGACAGGAGAGCCTTATCTGACAGATGGCACTATCAGGGGAGGAATCGAGGGGTAGCAGGAGGAGGAGGAGGAGAAAGAATTAGGAGAAGGGGGAAGAGGAAAACCGTGTTGAACCCTTTAAAACAATGGAGCAGGATTTATGAAGAACAGAGGCATATGCATCCACAGGTTAGACTGGACACCAGTCATACACCAGGAAGGCACCTGAATCTTGCCTCCTCTCAGGACTTTCTAACAATCACACCAGTACTTGGGAAGCAACCTCTCTCATGCTTCCCAAGTCCATTCAGTCACCAAACTGATTCCACTAACAACCAGCAAGCTGTCCTTCCTTTGACAGTGCAGTACAAGCATTAGTGTCAGGTAGGACTGATGTAATAGCCTCCTAAACTGTCTCCCTCTCTCCAGCCTTGCCCTCAGCAGTACCCTGTTTGAAATGCCCAGAATGAGCTCTCTTTTGGACCAGCCTGAAACGTCTTACAGCTCAGGAGGCAACTCTTCTAACCTCAGTTCTTCTATAACAAGTGTCTGAACGACAACGTGGAATGATGTGTCAAGTACCATTTCCAAGTGTTTAGGGATTCTTCTTTTTTCTATTACTGACTTCTAGTTTGATTCCATCATGGCCAGGGAACATACTCTGTATGATTTCAATTCTTTTGGAACTTACTGAGGTTGACGGTCCAGAAGATGGTTTAACTTGGTGAATGTTACATAGACCTTCAGGGGGAACAACTGTACTCTGCTGTTGTTGGGTGGATTGTTCTATTTATACCATGTAGATTCTGTCAGTTTATTGTGTTTTTCAGATCTCCTATATCCTTGCTGATTTTTCTCTCTAGCAATTGGATCACTTGCTAAGAGGAGAGTGGGTGTTGAAGGCCCCAAATATAATTATGGACCCGGCTACTTCTCCTTTCAGCTCCATCGGTTTTTGCTTTGTGTACTTTGAGGCTCTATTGTTTGGTGCATCAAATTTAGGATCGTTATGTCTCTGTGGTGGACTGATCCTTTTATCATTATGTAATGCCTCTATTTGTCTCATTAATTTCCCTTACTCTGACGTCTACTTTATTGGCTACTGAAGCCACAGGTATGCCCATAAAGTGTCTTGGTTATATCTCACCTTGTATTCATTCCTGGGACTTGTGTTGCTGTTTACCCCTCCACCCACAGTCTCTCCCTGCCAGCATATCTAATTCACCATGTGAAAAGATCTAGAAGCTTTTTGGCATCTGCAGAAATAAGACGGTGTCGATCCTCTCTCCTATAGGTGGATTCACTTAGGGTGTTTTATTTTTATCATATACTACTGAAACCGCGAATCAGCAGGTAATTATACTATTGGTTCGAGGGGAGGGAAGATTATGGTAATTACACTGTTAGAAACCAGCTTCCTTTTGGGTTCTAACACTTCAGGTGTTCTAGGCATGTGTGTTGTTCATTTTGTACATTAATTGTCTCAGGGCATGCTTATGAGGAAAAGTCCGTCCACTGCTGATCACGCCATGGCGTAGTGATTATGACCAGGCCTCAGATGAACTCCTCTGAGGGGTCACTGCTTTCACTGTGTGGCCTGCTGGCAGGACGATCTTGCTACTCACAGCCTTGCAACTTTCCTTGTGTGGCACTGGAAGTGAAATTATACACGAATCGAGCATCTGACCCACAAATGCCACTTGTTCAGCCCCCAAAACTCCCACACTCCACATCCAACTGGTCAGGAAATTCTCTTGTCCCCTCTCTTAAGGTATGTCCAGAATCTATCCACTTCTCACCACCTCTATTACTACCCTCTGGCCAAGACTCCAACATCCAGCTCCTGCATTTATACTGTCCTCCAACTGGCCCCTCTGCTTTCATCCTGCCTCCCTTACCTGTGTTTTCAACCCAGAAGCAGAATATTAGTCAAATCATATCACTCCTCTGCTCAACATCATATACCAATGGTTCGAAGCCCATCAACTCATTAAAGAGCCATGAGTTCATAAGGATAGTCATCAATAATAACAATGACAAAGAGGAATCTTACTGGTGACCTTTGAAGAATGCCAGGCAACCAACTCATCTTTATGAAAATCCATCGAGGAAAGGAAAAAATTACTGAAGGGAGGAGGAAGGGCACGTATTCAATGTAAGGTATACAGGAAGGGTCAGAGTCATTTTCAAGAACCGACTTTACTTCATAAACAAGGTTTGCTGAGGGGAAAGTGTAAAAGTAAGCCAACAAACAGCTATGGTAATCTCCACGGTAACCAACTCTGTCAGTGCCTAAACATGGCCAGAGCCCTCCCTCAACAAGGTGATTCTGACACAAGCAATCTCAGGCATGGCCTCGTTTGGGGAGTCTCGCAGGAGAGTGGGCATGTGATAAAAAGACACAGAGGGGCCATCTTACACACACACACACACACACAAACACACGCATAATTCACTTACTGAACATTTGCATCTCAGTACAATTCCTGTCTCACAGTTGTGCTGCGGGAATAAAAGGTGATCACAGGAATATTTTAAGCAAATAGTGCCTCCACCCAAGCTGCCTGGGTTTCCCCTTCAGCCTCCACCAGGCATTAGCTGATCCACCCATGAAGAAATGGTCATTAGTATCCTTTATGACATCATGTGTGTTCAGATGGCTACTTCCTGTGTCAGTTTGGAATTCTGCCTACATCATTGCTATGCCGTTGAGTACATGGCAACAGCATCCCTGTTATGGTAGAAAAAGAACGGTGAGAAGTAAGCCAACACTTGCCCAGTGGCAACCAACATTTGCTCAGTGTTAGGCAGACTCACTAGATTTAATTGACCTACTCATGGAAACCCCACGACGACTGTATCCACAGTCCATTTCCAGGTCAGGAACATTAGGCTCAAAGTGCTTAGATACACTACCTAGGATTCTCAGCCAGGTAAATGGCAGAACAGGAATTGGGTCCTCACCTGTTGGTCTGCCTCCACATACCAAGTATTCCTCCAGTATTGCACTGGTTCTCCTTGAATGGTGAACTTTCAGGTTGCAATGCACAGATTTCTGTGGGCAGACCTGGGATGATGTTTTGTGACTGGTAGCTAGTTGCTCCTGCTTGGGTGGGTCCAGGTGTTCTTGGACCAAGTGGACATATCTTTCTTAAACCAGATGGAGAAATCTGTTTGGATCATGGGGTTTGCAGACTGGGAGTCCCTTTGGGCTTGCAACGTATGACACAGAATAACAACTAATATTTGTCAAATGAATATATGTAATGAAGATTTGAAATCTTCAACAAAACCACATTTGAGAATCCACACATCTCAACCATTTCTAAGCACATCTATTTATTTCAGAAAAGAAAAAATAAACTGGGCTGCAGAACTGTTTCATAACCTGCCTGTAAAACTAGCATGTGTGGGATCTTGTTTTTGCAAAATTCACATTTTTCATTAGTGTACAATGAGAAATAGAGCTAAGCTCCTCCCTGTTGACTAACGCCAAAACTACAGCTTTTCTGATTACAGGAAGGGAGGCTTTTGCAAACAGCGGTGACAGAAACCAGGAGAAGGTCTCCCTGAATCTAGGAGACACAGCTTCTTCCTGGCCATCAGGTGTGTGGGAAGAATCTTCTGGACTCACAGGCATATCTGTGGGCGCTCAGCTCTGTGACAGACAGTAAGTATGGCCACCGTCTCAGAGGAAGGGAAGAGTGTGCGTGTGCATGGTAATATTTTGCATTATGAGCTTTTATAATTAGGTTACAGATGCATGTATTCCAAATCATGTTGGTAAATGCATTGCCACACAAAACTGAATCCTACTGTACATTTTCTGTATCATATATGACCAATTTTTGCTCTTTGGTCTATGTTAATATGCTTCTTAATGATTTTTTTCATATTGGTGTTTGACTATTTGATTTTTTAAATTATGAAAGTAATAGTTATCCATACAAAAAAATAATAATGGAACAATACTGATTGATTGACCAGGGTTACAGAGCATCCCCAGTGATGGAGGCCAAAGGACATAGTAGAGCACAGCTTGGGCTTCAGGGTACTTCCAGAAGAACATAAACATTCTTTTTAATGTAAGAGATAGTTTCCTAAGGACATTTGATGATAGTTATAGCAATATACATTTCCACCAACAATGTATGAGAGCTTAATTCTCTACAGTAGCCTGGGTCACTTTGGCCCAGACATTTTCACTTTTTGAATTTATCATACAAAATATTCCCTGCCTAAATGTACACTTATAGTTACACGGATGTGCTTTACAGGCTCTTTGGCACAGAAGGACGACTGGACCAGAGAGTGGTTGCCATAGTCAGAAGAGGGGTAGAAGTGATTGTCTTTGGAGTCAAGGATACATAGGAAAGAAGGGACGTGCGTACCTGACATAGTGGGTGAAAAGGCCAAGGGATGGATGTATGGATCAGAAAGATGAGGGTGAGCATTGGGAAGAGAATGAAACACAAATGGAAAAAGCCCCCGAGGAAATGAATTCATCCCTGCGATACACACCCCTCTGGAAACCTCCCTTTCTTTCCGTGTATATTGTGTCTGTCTCTGTTACTCCACCTTCAAGTTGAACAACAGAGAAACACTTGCTAAGCCTAGGAAGAAGGTTTACTTTAGTTACTTGTGTCTTCATTGTACAGTCCTTCTCCAGTAGTCCATTCATTAATGGTGTCCTGTGTCAAGTGTGGGAACTGAATAAAGGACTACCAGCTGCCATCAAGATAGCTCAGGTCACCAGATCTAGAGTTTTATTTATATATATTTTGTGTTCTTATATTTTACTATGAATAAATATTTATTTATCTTTTATTCATTTTTACACTGATCAAATGCAACCTTAAAGGATGTTCATATATTTCAAGATCCAGAGGATCTGTTGATCAACTAGCCACCTTCAAAGGTTGGTATAGGTCAAACCAATGTGAAAATCCTTTTGTACTTGCTGCTTCTTAAGGTAAACAGAACTCACCTTAAGGCAGGAGCTTAAGTGCTCCTACTGGGCCTGCAACTCCAGGATCCCCACATCCATAATGAAATGAAGATGACCGTGTCAATGACAGGATCTCCCATCTTATCTGTGGTCTACACAAGTCAGCCACCTCAGAACACTTCAAGATGAAGATGCCCTCCTCACTAATATGTTTCTCAAAGCTGTGGGGAAGGGAGTGTCCTCTGAGTCCCTACAGCAGCTGCTTGGTCCACTGACTTACATTGACTTCAAAGGCATTTCCACTCAAATGACCGCAGGTGGTGACTCTTGCAACTGTTTCACCATTGCGTGCCATGGAACACCAAAACTTCATCCCCTCTTATCAGCTGGATCCTTGCTATCTTCAGATCCACCTTGGCCAGATAACTTTTCCCAGATCCCCACTTCCCTTAGGGCCTCTGGCTTGCAGCCAATTTTGCTGTCAAGTACTCTATTAATCACAGTCCCCACTTGCCTCTGCCAGGTATTCATTCCAGCTATTTTATCTTTAATAAAACATATTATATCACTTACAAAAACTCAGTGAACGTCAAAAACGTGGGCTTGGACGGTGCAAGGCAGGGGAAGCCCACTCATGCTATGGGACTGTTATAGCTGAAATACTATTGCTGTCTACATGCTAACCAATATGTACAACAGAGACTGAATTCCAGGCACTCTGCTGTGACTGCTCATAAAAACCAGAGGCCCCTCCCATCATACATAGTTCACCATATCATTGAGCCAAATGAGGCTCCCATGTCATTCAGTTACATCTCCAAGTCTCAGGATGGTATATGTGTTTGATACAACTGAGATCCCATTTAGAACCCTCCCTGTAAGGGGTTCTCGTTAATGTGTACACACATGCACACAAACATACACACACACTCATATAAGTCTACTTTCTTGGTTTTAGTCTTTTAGTCTCTATAGAAAAGAAAAGCATATGAGTGTTTCCATATGTTGGAACAGTTGCCAAGCGATCTGATTCACAATTGATTTCACCGAATGTTATAATTTTTGCCATTTTAAATGGTATATTCAGACTGAAAATTATATTTTCCATTTGTTACAATTAGTTTGTGTATATTAAACTTACACTCAACAGACTTATTGATCTCTATCACTAATTTTAATTTTCTGTAGCCTCTCTGGAATTTATATGATGATAAACATATACTGACAGCTTTATTTTCACTTGTACACATTTATTAATTCATGCATGTATAGCTGCATGGATATGTTTTGGCTTACTGGATTGCCCAGGAGAGGCTACAAAGCTGAAAAGAAGCGGTCATATAAGTCATTTTTGTCCCTTTTTTGACTTTAAAGGGAATGCACTTGATGTTTCACTATTAAGTATGATGTTTGATGTAGTTCATTCTTTTTTTTTAATATTCACTGTCAGTTTAAAGAAATGCCTTTCTATTTATTAATTGCTGAGAACTATTGTTATTGTCATTGTTTAATGCTAACTGGTTGTTTATTTTTTGTAGGCCTTTTTTATCACTCCTGGGCATATATCCAGAAGGAACCCTACTTCAAAAAGACACCTGCACCCCAATGTTCATAGCAGCACCATTTACAGTAGCCAAAACATGGAAACAGCCTAAATGTCCATCAACAGATGACTGGATAAGGAAGAGGTGGTATATTTATACAATGGAATACTATTCAGCCATAAAATCGACAACATAATGCCACTTGCAGCAACATGGATGTCCCTGGAGAATGTCATTCTAAGTGAAGTAAGCCAGAAAGAGACAGAAAAATATCATATGAGATTGCTCATATGCGGAATCTAAAAAAAAAAAAAACCATAAATACAAAAAGGAAACAGACTCATAGACATAGAATACAAACTTGTGGTTGCCGGGGGGGGTGGTGGGAAGGGACAGACTGGGAGTTCAAAATTTGTAGATACTGACAGGCATATGCAGAATAGATAAACAAGATTATACTGTATAGAACAAGGAAATATATACAAGATCTTATGGTAGCTCACAGATAAAAAAAATGTGACAATGAATATATGTACATTCATGTATAACTGAAAAATTGTGCTCTACGCTGGAATTTGACACAACATTGTAAAATGACTATAACTCAATAAAAAATGTTTAAAAAAATACTGGATATTTTGTGATAATTGTCCTTTCCTCCTTCCTTTATTTCACTAAGGGGCTCAATTACATTACAGATCTTCTCATGTTAAACCAACATTGCATGCCTGGGATTAAACACAGCTCTGTCATACTGTATTTCCTGTTTTAGCCATGGCAGGACTTAGGTTGCTATTAATTTATTTATACCTTTTGCATTAATGTAACTAACTGAGATTGGCTAATAATTTTGCTTTCCCATATATTATTTGTCAAGAATACTTTTAACAATATATACGATTTTCTATTCCATTAGTATGGAAAGTCGTGGTTTTCTCTGGGATTTATCTGTTGAATCTAAATTTTAAATTTACCAGCGTATCTTTTTAATAACATTACTGTATCTTTTTAATCTTTGCTGAAACTGCAAGCATGACAGCTTTTTTCATTCCAAAAGTGGCTCATCTGTACCTGTCTCCAATTTTCTTGACCCCTGTTGCCAGAGATTTCTCTATTATCTTATCTCTTTAAAGTGCTGGCATGTAGGAGTTTTTGGTTGAACTCTTGTCATCTGTTATCAATTTCATCAATTTCTACTCTTATCCTTACTATTTTTCCTTGAAGATAGTGGAAAGACAAGAGATTGCATTTTATTAAGTAAATGACCAATGAACAATCTTTTCATCTACCATCGGGTTTTATTTTCTGATTTTTGTCCTTGAATATAACAGATACTCAAATATCCAATACACTCATCTGTTTGGAAGAGACCTGTGGCTCAGCAGTGCTGGTATTTTCAGCCAGTGCTACTGCTCTATTCAGTTCCACCATTGGCACATCAGACGATTAAGGAAGAGGAACTGGAGCAGTGAAGTAAGAGAGTCTACTCTAAATACACTTGACTCTTGAACAACACAGGTTTGAACTGCATGGGTCCGCTTATGCGTGGATTTTTTCCCCAACAAATACACAAAAAATATAAGTGTAGAATATCATGTACAAGACTTGTATTGAAGTAGATAGCCTATCCTTACCTGACATAGGCAGAAGGTAAGTGACATTTAATATCAAATTAATAATGTTTAGTTTCCTTATTGTTTTATAACTTTCCTTTCCAATAATTCCATGACTGTACAGTATGCCTCTCTCTCTCTCTCTTGTAATTGTAGAAACTGTATAGCTGTCTATTATCACCACAGGTAAGTGTTTTTAATATAACAATGCTCCCAATGCTGTATTATGAAGATGACTGTAATACTGTATGCCGTAGAAGTTTTAAAGTGATTCATCCATTAGCATATAGACTAGGCTACCATGAAGCAATGGTATTGATCACCACAGGCTAGTGTAAAACAATTATATTGCAGCTTCTTCCTTCTCAAATACCTGTAAATAAATATGAATTTCTTTCTCACATCATCTTTTTACTTTTGATGTCTAGTGTTAGTAATATGTATAACATCTACAGTGTTTTGTATCATATAAGACAGTATTGATGTAGTTACTGATAGACAGATGATTCATCTTGTAAATAGATGATGCAAACTTTCAGTATTGAGAAGTACAGTACAGTACTGTGAATATATTTTCTCTTCCTTATAACTTCTCAGTAACATTACCTTTTCTTGGCTTACTTTATAGCAAGAATACACTATATAATACATATAACACAAAATATGTGTTGATCGACTACTTGTGCTGTCAATAAGGCTTCCAGTCAACAGTAGACTATTAGTAGTTACATTTTGGGGGAGTCAAAAGTTCTGTGCAGATTTTCAACTGTGCAGGGGTCAGCACCCCTAATACCCATGCTGTTCATGGGTCAACTGTATTTATGTATTTCACTTAAGAGAGAGAATAGCATACAATATAGCAAAGTGTATGAAAGAACATCCACTTTGAAAACATCCCTGTCTAGACTCAAATCTGGGCTCTCTCACTTATTGCTCACATGATTTTACGAAAGTACTCCATCTCTCTGAGCTCTAGCTGCATCGCGCAGTAGTCAGGGGTGTTGTTTACCAAGTTGTTTCCATTTCTTCCCTGTTCCAGGCACCTGGCAGTACTGTACTTCTTGCTTTATCCTCTTTGTTTGGGCAGGGCCATATATGTGACTCATTCTGGCTAACGGGTTTGAGTGATATGTGTTATTTCTGGTTCAGAACATATGGTTTTTGGTTTGAGACCACCCCTTAACCCCAGGGCTCTCTTTTCCTCACAGCACAGTGATTGATAGCTTTTGAGATGGTGACTGCTCTGTCCATTTGGGTCTCTAAATTATTCCAATAAGAATAGATCAAATCTCCTACAACCACAATTCTGTAATGGGCATGCACCTGCCATAGACACGGCTTGGGAAGGAGGCATATGCCACACTGAGGTTTGGGGATTGTCTATGACCACAGCACAACCCAGTCTCTCCTGACTCCTGTATCTCATCTGTAAATTAAAATAACACCCTCTCAGGATTTTCCTGAGATTTAAATGAGTTAACTTACATAACGAGGTTATCACAGTGCTTGACATAAACAGGAATTCAAAACACAGCAGCTTTGATTATTAACTAATAATAACAAAACTACTTTGGAAGATTGTGGAATATCTGTTTAAAATAAGAGGTATTCCTAGGTTGTAAAGCTGAGCAGAAGCTTTTTTAGCCTTAAAAATATACTCATACCTTCAGAGAGACATAAATAATTTACAAGTTTTCTAAAGTAACTGCTTTAAGAAAAAGTGGGGGAAAATGGTCACACTGCCAAGGCAATCTACAGATTTGATGCAATCCCTATCAAATTACCCAGGACGTATTTCACAGAACTAGAACAAATCATAATAAAATTTGTATGGAACCGCAAAAGACCTAGAATTGCCAAAGCATTACTGAAGAAAAAGAAAGAGGCTGGAGGAATCACTCTCCCAGACTTCAGACAATACTATAGAACTACAGTCATCAAGACAGCATGCTATTGGTACAAAAACACACATATAGGCCAATGGAACAGAATAGAGAGCCCAGAAATGAACCCACAAACTTCTGGTCAACTCATCTTCGAAAAAGGAGGCAAGAATATACAATGGAATAAAGACAGTCTCTTCAGCAAATGGTGTTGGGAAAACTGGACAGCACCATGTAAAGCAATGAAGCTAGAACACTCCCTTACACCATACACAAAAATAAACTCTAAATGGATCAAAGACTTAAACATAAGACAAGATACAATAAACCTCCTAGAGGAAAACACAGGCAAAACATTATCTGACATACATCTCAAAAATGTTCTCCTAGAACAGTCTACCCAAGCAATAGAAATAAAAGCAAGAATAAACAAATGGGACCTAATGAAACTTACAAGCTTCTGCACAGCAAAGGAAACCTTAAGTAAAACAAAAAGACAACCTACGGAATGGGAAAAAATTTTTGCAAATGAAACCGACAAAGGCTTGATCTCCAGAATATATAAGCAGCCCATATGACTTAATAAGAAAAAAACAAACAACCCAATCCAAAAATGGGCAGAAGACCTAAACAAGCAATTCTCCAAGGAAGAAATACAAATGATCAATAGGCACATGAAAAAATGATCAATATCACTAACTATCAGAGAAATGCAAATCAAAACTACAATGAGGTATCACCTCACACCAATCAGAATGGCCATCATTCAAAAATCCACAAATGACAAATGCTGGAGAAGCTGTGGAGAAAAGGGGATCCTCCTTCACTGCTGGTGGGAATGCAGTTTGGTGCAACCACTGGGGAAAATGGTATAGAGATTCCTCAAAAGACTAGGAATAGACTTACCATATGACCCAGGAATCCCGCTCCTGGGCATATATCCAGAAAGAACCCTACTTCAAAATGACACCTGCACCCCAATGTTCATAGCAGCACTATTTACAATAGTCAAGACATGGAAACAGCCTAAATGTCCATCAACAGATAACTGGATAAAGAAGAATTGGTATATTTATACAATGGACTACTATTCAGCCATAAAAACCGACAATATAATGCCATTTGCAGCAACATGGATGTTCCTGGAGAATGTCATTCTAAGTGAAGTAAGCCAGAAAGAGAAAGAAAAATACCATATGAGATCGCTCATATGTGGAGTCTAAAAAACAAACAAACAAACAAAGCATAAATACAAAACAGAAACAGACTCATAGACTTAGAATGCAAACTTGTGGTTGCCAAGGGGGCGGGGGGGTGGGAAGGGATAGACTGGGATTTCAAAATGTAGAATAAATAAACAAGATTATACTGTATGGCACAGGGAAATATATACAAGATCTTGTGGTAGCTCACAGAGAAAAAGAATGTGACAATGAATTATATATATGTTCATGTGTAACTGAAAAATTGTGCTCTACACTGCAATTTGACACAACATTGTAAAATGATTATAAATCAATAAAAAATATTAAAAAAGTGGGGGGCACCTCATCCCTCATTTTCAACTGGGAGAATGAAATCTCATTTTTAATTTGTATGCATTCTTACAGTATGTCTGTCTAAAATGCAGTGTAACCAGCAAACTTGCTGAAGCCCTTAATTAGCCTGGTAGTTCTTTTGTAAAATCCATCGAATTTTCTACATAGGTGATCATGTCTGCAAATAAAGGCAGTTTTTCTTCTTCCTTCCCACCACCATCCCAAAAAAGGGGTATTGTGTCTGCTTATCCTGACAGGAAAGTTGCATCTTGCTTTCCCGAGAGGGCAGTATATTTGTCGTATAGATAAGACTTTCTAATGTTTTGCACTTATGCACTTATTTTTGCTACCACGCTATCAGAAACATGCTTAGAAATTGGAGTTATCTCTGAAGAATAAAAAAAGTGAAAAGATTTAAGCAGGAGAGACTAGAGGATGAGATAAGATAAAATGAATTAAAGAGCAATAATTAATTTCTTAATGAGAAGAAGAATAGAATATAATTATTATAAACATATATTACCTGGTTCTTTGTAAACAAAGGTACAAAGTTTTAAAGTGGTGAACGATTTAGTTTGGACAGAGTTTCCCAGAATATTTTCTGAGGAACACTATTTCCTCCAATGCTCTGTGAGAAAATATTTCATTCCCACGTAAGTTGGGGAAACTATCCCTTCCTTTGAGATTCATATTGCATATTACCATATTATCTAAAAAAAAAATCCTACAGTATGGAAATTAATTTACCTTCAGTCCTGTGTGTCCCAGACTTCGCTAACGTGGAGTACATTTTTGTCGTTGCTGTTTTTGCCCTAGTATTTTGCAGAACAAGCTTGGAAGTGCTGAAATGAGAGAAAAATAAAGGGGATTATTTAAGCTACGTGTAATATAAACTATCACAAGTGACAATATTCTTGAACTGCGTGTCAAAAAGTGTAAGCACGATTTCGCTATTTGCTCAACTTTACTCATTCAATACTACTTTAATGATGAACCAGGGCCCTGCTGCTGAGAGATGACATAAAATCCATGAACCACTGCCGCCCCTCCGCCGCCACCCCACCCTCAGAGGCAGGACATCGTCCTCCTCCACTTCACTCTCTGCCGACTCTGCGACAACAGCTTCCATGGCTCCAAGTTCAGGTCACACACACCCACAGGCTTTCTTTGCCAGATGTACGAGTTAAGCCACGCTCCGAAGCCACTCCCTACCTCCGTCCAGTCTCCTCTCCGGGCCCTCTGCTCTTCCGCCAGGCCTTGATCTGAGGTCGCTTGGGCGCCCCCAGAGGCCCAGTTCTCTGAGTAAACTTCTAGTACCGGCGGGAGCCCCTCCTACCCAAGTACCGCCCACCACGGAGGGATAGAATACTGGGTGCAAAGTTAGTACCCGAGCCGGAGTCTCGTCAGAGTTCCCCCCGAGCTAGAGCGCCCCCACAGGACTAACAGTCTTCTGCACCTATACGTCTGACTCCGCTGAAAGCCAAGCCGGGCTGTAGCTCAGTAGACTCTCCATACACGTCCACACTCAAGGGACGCACCCTAGTGCACGGCCATAGGCGGTCCCTCACCTCGGGAACCAGTGAGTTCAGGAGCCCTCGATCTTCATGTGCCTGAAAGGCCTGAGTCTCATGTAACCACATCCTGGCACCTGACCATAGGAGACACTTGACCAACAGCGATAGGGAAGCTGCTGTGCTCACGTGACTGCTAGGGCTTTGTCTGCCGCGTGTGGTGGGAGCCACATTGTTGCCTATATGTGGATCTACAGAGTTTCGTTGCCCACAACCTTCACAGGACAGAGATGGCTGAACTGGTCATGTACCCTGGAGAGAGGGGTACCAGACCATAGCATCCATGACCTAAGCAGTAGATCACCAATGTGACATCAAGGGCTGAAGCTTCCACATGCTGGTAGCTACTAGGGGTCACATGAGAGAAGGATCCACGTGACAGGCAGGGTTTAGGAGCCCACAGTACTCTAGTGACTTGAAGAGCTGGATCTACCTCATGATCATAGCAGCAACAGGGCCACATAACCTTTGGCTTGAGGAGTCCATGGTACTGACAGGACAAGTAGGTCTGGGCCTGCCACATAACCATTGTCCACATGATGGCGGCACCCACATGGCCCGCAGCACCCACAAGGCCTGCAGTCTTTGGGACCCATGATGCTCCAGTGCCTGGGAGGACTGAGTCAGCTTCCAGAGAGTAGGGGCCAAAGATATGAGGGTTCTCTTTGATCTGCTTGTTTCAGGAGAACTTTATCTTCAGGAGAAGTAGTGATCTGAGATTGCCCACATTCCTGGTCCCCTCCACACTCCACATGACGTTAGTGGCTCCAGGTGGCCTTCTACAGCACACAGATTGGGCTTTATCTACTCCCATCCCTCTTTAATGTGTTAATTTTATCTCATTTTTCTCTAGATAACACATGAAATTAAATACATAACAAATTAATACATAATGATTAAATAAGTCCTCCCAAAACCCACAATCCTGGGCATACTGTAGAAACTACTGTAAGAGCCTAACTAGTGGGTACAGGCCAGCACTGTTGACTTCATGTAGGTCTAAAGGAAATTAAAGCAAATCTAATGAGTTTTAGTTGTTAATTTGGGAAGAACAAGTGTATAGTGATTACTACTTGCCACGCACTTTAAAAGGATAACTCACCTAGAGAGGTAACTGTATAGGTTAGGTATTGTTACAGAACTTTACAGTGAGAAGATTGAAGTATAGTGGTATTAAATCAATCAGTTGGCTAAGAGGTCACAGATACTGTAGGTGGCAAACCAAGAGTTGCCCACAGGCCATCTGGCTCCAGGCTCTGTGTTCTGGTCACTTGCCTGACTCCTCAATGGAAAGAAATATGGGGTTCAGCATCCCTGATTCAAAAAATGTGGCAAACAAGCCTCAGGTACTAAAAAGCTGAAATCTTGAGAAGTCTTTTTGAAATGCCAGGTAAATAATTTCAAATACTATGAGTAATTAGAGCCAGTCAAAGAGAAGTCCATTTAATGAACTCCATTTGAGGTTTATGTATAAATATAAACCTATCTCTAATATGTGAAATGTGTATATGAGAGTGTTGTATAAATTGCTTGATGTTAGATGAAAACATTTCCTTCTTATAAATAAACACTGAAAAGGAAACTATCCTAATGTTTAATCATTTTACTTGTCCCCTGGTCTGATTTACAACAGTTACAAATGAGTGGAATCTGAATTGATTAGATTTTACAGTATATATGCTGTCTGTGTTCCCCAGAAAGCACACAGAAAGGAGTAGAAGAATATATACTGCAGGGTTATTTTAATTGAACTTCCACAAACACTTCTTTTTCTGATTTGTTTGGGAAACTGCAGCTTTGTCAGTATGTCCAGGGTAAGTTTGATCTGATCATTCTGGTTTGCTGGCTTAGGCAAGCAATGCTCTATCTATGTTGGTGTTATTTCGCTAGGTCCCTGCAATGTGGCCTGGCTACGTAAATAAGCTGAGGAAAATGCAGCAGAACCAAGTTTCCACTGCTGTTAAAGTTGAGGAATTTAGAAAAGACAAGACTCTGTGGTTCTAGGCCTACCGATAGATGTCATAAGGTTTGGAGTGAAGAATGGTAAGAGAAGACAGTATTTGTACAGGTCGGTGTGTCTCATGTAACTAGGTGACAATTAGACTTATGATGATCATTGTGAAAGGTATAGAAATACAGAATCACTATGTTAAGTACCAGGAACTAATATAGTGTTGTGGATCCATTGCACTTCAAAACAAACTAGGAAATAAACAAGCTCATAGAAAAGGAAAGCAGATTTGTGGTTACAAGAGATGGGAGATGAGAGGAGGGGGAATTAGACAAAGTTAATCAGAAGATACAAACTTCCAGTTATAAATAAGTACTCGAGATGTAATATACAACATGATAAATATGCTTAAGACCACTGTATGTGTTTCATACCACGTGTGTGATATATGAAAGCTGTTAAGAAGGTAAATCTTGAGAGTTTTCAACACACACAAAAAATACTTCTTTTCTATTTCTTAATGTTGAATCTATATGAGGTGATGGAAGTTCACTAAATTTTTTTTGTGGTGACCATTTCATGATGTATTAGGTCAAATCATTATGCTGTACACCTTCAACTTATACAGTGCTGTGTGTCAATTATATCTCCATAAAACTGGAAGACACATAGGTAGATAAATAGATAGATAACTAACTAACTAACTAACTAACTAACTAACTAACTAACTAACTAATGGAGTTCTAAGGCATTTGGTCTCCTGCAGGAAACAAAATGAATCTCTGAACTTCTCTAGTCTGCATTTGTGACCCAAAGTAGTAGAGGATTTTTTCCCCATAGAAACAGCAGTAAATTATTTGAATGTCTTGTTATCCTCCAAAATAATATTCAGTGATTCCCCATCTGACAAGTCATTTAGGTGATTCTTTCAGTCTTCTGAGAACAAAGAATTGGAAACCACCAGACTTCAAAAGGAATTTCTAATCATGTTATTCACATTGTCAACACCACAACAATAAAATTTTTATTCATCCCTTTGCTTAGTGGTCTAGAAATTGTCCCCTTTACTGTGGTTTCTAAGGGAAAGGCATGGCAAGGTAGGTTAAACAAGTTCAAGATGAGCTAATTTGAGTATTTTCCCTGGGCACTGAGAGGTAGAATTTTTCTCTAGGCGTTTGATATTTGTACGTGGGGTGACTAGGCTAAAGGGATAATGGCCCAGAATGTAACAGCCCTGTGAGAGCCCATAAACAAGGTGATTATTGTGAGGGGTAGAGCTCTGTACTGGTTGTTTTGCATAAGGAAAGCATGCTCACAGGCTCACAGGCAATAGTCTGCTATCTCTAGAAATTAGCTAGCCTTGGGAGGGGCAGTCTCTCCAGTGACAGCAAGGCCCCAGATGTCAAAACATCAGAAAATACAGAACATGAGAAGGCACGATTAATGCATAAATAAAACAGAAACAGCCTCTGCCTGCGTGGTCTAGTGCTATGTTGTCCAATAGAATATAGTATAAACCACATCAAAACAAGGAAAACCCAAAAAAGTTCCTCAAAAAAGTGAATTTACTTTTAAATAATTATTTCATTTAAAAGTTAAAAATATTTAATTTCAACATGGAAACAATATACATTAATGGTTAATTACTTTTAGGTGTTTTGGGGAAGGTCTTTGAAATGCAGTGCATTATTTCAATATGTAAGAAATATGAACAAATTATTAAATAATTTTTCATAGCTTTTTTATTGAAGTATAGTTGATTTACAATATTATATTAGTTTCAGGTGTATAGCATAGTGATTCAGTATTTTTGAAGATTATACTCTATTGTAAGTGGTTACAAGATAATGGCTATAATCCCCTGTGCTATGCAGTATATCCTGTTGCTTACCTATTTTATACATAGTAGTTTGTATCTCTTAATCCCATACCTCTAATTTGTCCTTCCTACCTTCCCTCTCCCCTTTGGTAACTACAAATTTGTTTTCTATATCTGAGAGTCTGTTTCTGTTTTGCATACACACTCATTTGTATTATTTTTACATTCCACATATAAATGATATCATACAGTAGTCATCTTTATCTGATTTATTTCACTAAGCAGTAATATTGTGTAGGTCCATCCACGTTGCAGCAAGTAGCAGAATTTCATACTTTTTTATGAAAAGAGTAATATCCTATTGTGTATATATGCCACATTTTCTTTATCCATTTGTCTGTTGATGGGTGCTTGGGTTGCCTCCATATCTTTTCTATTGTAAATAGTGCTGGGCTGCTATGAACCTTGGGATGCATGTATCTTTTTGAATCATTGTAAATATTTTCATTATTTTTCTGGATATACATCCAGAAGTGGAATTGCTGAGTCATATGGTAGCTCTTTTGAGGAACCTCCATACTGTTTTCCATAGTGGCTACACCAATTTACATTCCCACCAACAGTGTACAATTGTTCCCTTATCTCCATATCCTCTCCAGCATTTGTTATTTGTAGACATTTTGATGATAATCATTCTTGCCAGTGTGAAATAACTCGTTGTTTTGATTGGCATTTCTCTAATAATTAGCAATGTTGAGCATATTTTCATGTGCCTGTTGGCCATTTCTGTATCTTCTTTGGAAAAATGTCTGTTCAGGTCTTCTGCTTATTTTTGCTTGATGTATTTTTTCACTATTGAACTGTATGAGCTCTTTGTATATTTTGGATATTACCATTTGTCAGTAACATCATTTGAAAATACTTTATCCCAATCCATCAGTTGTCTTTTCATTTTCTTGATGGTTTCCTTTGCTGTCCAAAAACTTTTAAGTTTAATTAGGTTCTATTTGACTATTTTTGCTTTTATTTCTTTTCCTTAGGAGACTGATCCAAGTGAATACTGGTACAATTTATGTCCAAGAGTGTTCTGCCTATGTTCTCTTCCAGGAGTTTTATGGTTTCAGCTCTTACATTTAGGTCTTCAAGCCATTTTGAGTTAATTTTTGTATATGGTGTGAAGGAAAGTTTTAATCTCATTGTTTTACATGTAGCTGTCCATTTTCCCCAGCACCACTTCTTGAAGAGACTATCTTTTCTCCATTGTGTATTCTTGCCTCCTTTGTTAGAGATTAATTGATCATAGGTGCATGGGTTTATTTCGGGCTCTCTAATCTGTTCCATTGATCTGAAACTGTTTTTGTGCCAGTACTACGCTGTTTTGACTACTGTATCTTTGTAGTATAATCTGAGGTCTGGATGGGTGATACTTCCAGCTTTGTTCTTTTTTCTCAACATTACTTTGGCAATTTTGGGTCTTTTGTGATTCCACATGAATTATAAAATTGTGGGTTCCAGTTTTGTGAAAAATGTCATGGGTATTTTGATATGGATTGTATTGAATCTGGAGATGGCTTTGGGTAGTATGAACATTTTAATAATGTTAATTCTTCCAATCTAAGAGCATGGGCTATCTTTCTGTTTCTGAATATCATTTTCAGTTTCCTTCATAAAGGTTTAATAGTTTTCAGTGTATATGTCTTTCACCTCCTTGGTTAAGTTTTTTTTTTAAACATTTTTATTGATTTATAATCATTTTACAATGTTGTGTCAAATTCCAGTATAGAGCAAAATTTTTCAGTTATACATGAACATATATATATTCATTGTCACATTTTTTTCTCTGTGAGCTACCATAAGATCTTGTATGTATTTCCCTGTGCTATACAGTATAATCTTGTTTATCTATTTCTACAATTTTGATATCCCAGTCTATCCCTTCCCACCTCCCGCCACCTTGGCAACCACAAGTTTGTATTCTATGTCTGTGAGTCTATTTCTGTTTTGTATTTATGCTTTGTTTTTTTTTTTTTAGAGTCCACATATGAGCAATCTCATGTGGTATTTTTCTTTCTCTTTCTGGCTTACTTCACTTAGAATGACATTCTCCAGGAGCATCCATGTTGCTGCAAATGGCATTATGTTGTCGGTTTTTATGGTTGAGTAGTATTCCATTGTATAAATATACCACAGCTTCTTTATCCATCAACTGTCAATGGACATTTAGGCTGTTTCCATGTCTTGGCTATTGTAAATAAAGCTGCTATGAACATTGGGGTGCAGGTGTCATCCTGAAGTAGGGTTCCTTCTGGATATATGCCCTGGAGCAGGATTCCTGGGTCATATGGTAAGTCTATTCCTAGTCTTCTGAGGAATCTCCATACTGTTTTCCACAGTGGTTGCACCAAACTGCATTCCCACCAGCAGTGAAGGAGGATTCCCCTTTTTCCACAGCCTTTCCAGCATTTGTTAATTGTGGATTTTTGAATGATGGCCATTCTGATTTGTGTGAGGTGATACCTCATTGTAGTTTTGATTTGCATTTCTCTGATAGTTAGTGATATTGATCATTTTTTCATGTGCCTATTGATCATTTGTATTTCTTCCTTGGAGAATTGCTTGTTTAGGTCTTCTGCCCATTTTTGGATTGGGTTGTTTGTTTTTTTCTTATTAAGTCATATGGGCTGCTTATATATTCTGGAGATCAAGCCTTTGTCGGTTTCATTTGCAAAAATTTTTTCCCATTCCGTAGGTTGTCTTTTTGTTTTACTTAAGGTTTCCTTTGCTGTGCAGAAGCTTGTAAGTTTCATTAGGTCCCATTTGTTTATTCTTGCTTTTATTTCTATTGCTTGGGTAGACTGTTCTAGGAGAACATTTTTGAGATGTATGTCAGATAATGTTTTGCCTGTGTTTTCCTCTAGGAGGTTTATTGTATCTTGTCTTATGTTTAAGTCTTTGATCCATTTAGAGTTTATTTTTGTGTATGGTGTAAGGGAGTGTTCTAGCTTCATTGCTTTACATGGTGCTGTCCAGTTTTCCCAACACCATTTGCTGAAGAGACTGTCTTTATTCCATTGTATATTCTTGCCTCCTTTTTCGAAGATGAGTTGACCAGAAGTTTGTGGGTTCATTTCTGGGCTCTCTATTCTGCTCCATTGGCCTATATGTGTGTTTTTGTACCAATAGCATGCTGTCTTGATGACTGTAGTTCTATAGTATTGTCTGAAGTCTGGGAGAGTGATTCCTCCAGCCTCTTTCTTTTTCTTCAGTAATGCTTTGGCAATTCTAGGTCTTTTGTGGTTCCATATAAATTTTATTATGATTTGTTCTAGTTCTGTGAAATATGTCCTGGATAATTTGATAGGGATTGCTTTAAATCTGTAGATTGCCTTGGGCAATGTGACCATTTTAACAATATTGATTCTTCCAATCCAGGAGCATGGGATATCTTTCCATTTTTAAAATTCTTCTTTAATTTTCTCCTTCAATGGTTTATAGTTTTCTGTGTATAATTCTTTCACTCCTTGGTTAGATTTATTCCTAGGTATTTTATTACTTTGGGTGCTATTTTAAAGGGGATTGTTTCTTTACTTTCTTTTTCTGTTGATACATCATTAGTGTAAAGAAATGCAACTGATTTTTGAACGTTAATCTTGTAACCTGCTACCTTGCTGAATTCTTCGATCAGCTCTAGTAGTTTTTGTGTGGACCTTTTAGGGTTTTCTACATATAATAACATGTCGTCGGCATATAGGGATACTTTTACCTCTTCTTTTCCAATTTGGATCCCTTTTATTTCTCTCTCTTGCCTGATTGCTGTGGCTAGGACTTCCAAGACTATGTTGAATAGGAGTGGTGATAGTGAGCATCCTTGTCTTGTCCCAGATTTTAGTGGGAAGCTTTTGAGTTTTTCACCATTGAGTACTATGCTGGCTGTAGGTTTGTCATATATAGCTTTTATTATGTTGAGATATGTTCCCTCTTTACCCACTTTGGTGAGAGTTTTTATCATAAATGGGTGTTGAATTTTATCAAATGCTTTTTCTGCATCTATTGAGATGATCATGTGGTTTTTGTCCTTTCTCTTGTTGATGTGATGTATTACATTGATTGATTTGCATATGTTGAAGCACCCTTGTGTCCCTGGGATGAACCCCACTTGGTCATGATGTATGATGTTTTTTATGTGTTGTTGGATTCTATTTGCTGATATTTTGATGAGATTTTTGGCGTCTATGTTCATCAGCGATATTGGCCTAAAATTCTCTTTTTCGATAGTGTCTTTGCCTGGTTTTGGTATCAGGGTGATGGTGGCTTCATAGAATGAGTTTGGGAGTATTCCCTCCTTTTCAATCTTCTGAAAGAGTTTGAGAAGGACTGGTATGAATTCTTCTTTGTATGTTTGGTAGAATTCCCTGGTGAAGCCGTCTGGTCCTGGACTTTTATTTGTAGGGAGGTTTTTTATTGCTATTTCGATTTCATTTCTAGTGATCAGTTTGTTCAAGTGGTCAGTATCGTCTTGATTCACTCTTGGTGGACAGTATATTTCCAGAAACTTGTCCATCTCCTCTAGTTATCCAGTTTGGTTCCATATAGTTTTTCATAATATTCTCGTATGATATTCTGTATTTCTATTTTGTTTGTTGTAATTTCTCCATTTTCCTTTCTTATTTTGTTAATTTGTGCTCTCTCTTTTTTCTTCTTTGTGAGTTTGGCCAGAGGTTTGTCGATTTTATTTACTTTTTCAAAAAACCAGCTTTTGGTTTGGTTGATTTTTTCTATGGTCTTGTTTATCTCTATTGTATTTAATTCCTCTCTGATCTTTATTATTTCCTTCCTTCTGCTGCTTTTTGGGGCTTTTTGTTCTTCTTTTTCTAATTCATTCAGGCAGTGGGTTAAATTGTTTATTTGAGATTGTTCTTCTTTTTTGAGGAAGGCCTGTATCGCTATAAACTTCCCTCTTAGCACTGCCTTTGCTGTGTCCCATAGGTTTTGAGTGGTTGTGCTTTCATTATCATTTGTCTCAAGGTATTTTTTAATTTCAGCTTTGATTTCCTCATTGATCCATTGTTTTTTCAATAACATATTGTTTAATCTCCATGCTTCCTTTTTTCTCCTTTGTTTCTCTGTTGTTGATTTCTACTTTCATGGCATTGTGGTCAGTAAAGATGCTTGAGATAATTTCTATCTTCTTAAAATTGTTGAGGTTTCTTTTGTGCCCAAGTACATGATCGATCCTGGAAAATGTTCCATGTGCACTTGAAAAGAATGTATATCCTATTTTTGGGGGGTGTAATGCTCTGAAAATATCCACCAAATCTAGTTTTTCTATTGTAGTATTTAATTTCTCTGTTGCCTTGTTTATTTTCTGTCTGGAAGATCTGTCTAGTGATGTTAATGCAGTGTTAAAATCTCCAACTATGATTGTATTCCCATCAGTATCCCCCTTTATCTCTGTTAGTAATCCTTGTAAGTACTTAGGTGCTCCTATATTGGGTGCATATATATTAACGAGTGTAATATCCTCATCTTGTATCACTCCTTTAATCATTATAAAATGTCCTTCTTTATCTTTCTTTATGGCCTTTGTTTTAAAGTCTATTTTGGTCTGAAATCAGTACTGCAACACCTGCTTTTTGGCTTTTCCATTTGCATGGAATATCCTTTTCCATCCTTTCACTCTCAATCTATAAGTGTCCTTCTCCCTAAAGTGGGTCTCTTGTATGCAGCATATTGAAGGTTCTTGCTTTATTATCCAGTCTGCCACTCTGTGTCTTTTGACTGGAGCATTTAGTCCATTAACATTTACAGTAATTAATGATAGATGTGTGTTTATTGCCATTTTGAACTTATCTTTGCAGTTGAATTGGTATATCCTCTTTGTTCCTTTCTTCTTCCTTTTGTGGTTTGGTAATTTTCCTTTGTATTATCATGGATTTTATTTAATTTTTGTGACTCCTTTGTAAATTTTTGGCTTGTGGTTACCTTTTTTTGTAAATCTATCAACCCATTACTATAACTGTTTTTATTAAACTGATAGGAACATAATCTCAAACCCATCCTACTGTTAAAAAAATTTAAAAAAGAAAGAAAAAATATTCTATATTTCCCTGCCTCCCTCTCCCACTCTCAGTGATTTGTATGTCTTCTTTTATAATTTCATGTTTACTTTATTTGTAATTCATGAATTATCACCTTTCCAGTTGTGTGTTTCTCATTTCTGTAGCATCCTGCTGCTTTTATATTTAGAATAGACCTTTCAATATTTCTTTTAGCATGGGTTTAGTGTTGCTAAACTCCTGCAGCTTTTTTTTTTTTTTTTTTGTCTGTGAAACTCTTTATTTCTCCTTCTATCCTCAGGATAGCCTTGCTGGATAAAGGATCCTAGGCTGCATCTTTTTTTCATTCAGGACTTTGAATATATCTTGCCACTCCCTTCTGGCCTGTAGTGTTTGTGTAGAGAAATCAGCTGAGAGCCTTATGGGGGTTCCTTTGTAACTCACTCCTTGCTTTTCTCTTGCTGCCTTTAGGATCATTTCTTTATCCTTGACTCTGGCCATCGTGATTATGATATGTCTTGGTGTGGGTCTATTTGGGTTCTTCCTGTTTGGGGCCCTCTGAGCTTCCTGTACTTGGATATCTGATTCCTTCTTTAAGTTTGGGAAGTTTTCAGTCATGATTTCTTCAAGAACCTTTTCAATCCCCTTTGATCTTTCTTCCCCTTCTGGGACCCCTATTATGGAAGATTGGCATGTTTTTTATTATCCCATAGGTCCCTTATGCTATTTTAATTTGTTTTTATTTGTTTATCTTGTAGCTTTTCTGATTGTCTGCTTTCTATTGTCCTGTCTTCTAGGTCACTAATTCGTTCCTCTGCATTATCTAGTCTGCTTTGCACAGCCTTTAGATCATTCCTCATCTCAGCCAATGAGTTTACCAATTCTACTTGGCTCTTCTTTATAGCTTCAATTTCATTTTTGACGTATTTTATATCTCTAAACACTATCTCTTTTAGTTCCTTCAGTACTTTGATCATCCTTTTTTGAAATCTTGATCTAGTAGGCTATCGATGTCTATTTCGTTGATCATTCTTTCAGGGGATTTCTCTTGTTCTTTTAATTAGGAATGGTTTCTCTGCTTCTTCATCTTGCTCATACCTCTCTGGCACTGTGGTTTATGGAGTATCAGTTATGATAGTGGTCCTTAAGGAGTTTATCTATCTAATGCCTATTTAGGAATAAGACTTAGGAAAAAGAGAAAAAATAAGAGAGAAAGAGAAAGAATTTTAAAAGAAGGGAGAAAAAGGTTTGAAAACAGTGTATAATGAATAATAGAAGAGCAAGTTGAAGCAGAATTTAAAAATAATAGTAATAAAAATAATTTTTAATAATTTAAAAGGGAGTAAAATTGGGGGTATATATAATTGTTTAAGAAGTAAAAATTAAAAGTGTAAATAGAAAATAGAAGAGGTAAAAAACAGATTTAAAAAAAAGGGGGGGGTTTCGGTGTTCTCCTGGAGACTGTGTGCTTTAATGTGAAGTCTTTCTATCTTCGTCCTGTTCTGGAAGCTCAGCTTGCTGTTTCCAGAGGCCCTCCATTGGCGCCCTCGTCTGTGCTGCTCCCAGTGCCTGTCAGCAAGCCGATCGCACCTCTGCCCAACACTGGGTCAGGTGCAGCTCTCCTTTGTTGTGGGCGGGCGGGTCACTGCCCCTCCTGATGCCACAGTCAGATGTTGCAGACTGGCCAGATGGGAGGGGGGCCGCGCCCCCTCCCATCACCACAGTCAGGAGCTGCATTCCTGCCAGGAAGGCGGGGGGCCGCCCGCCCTCTCCCAGCACCGGTCGCTCTGCTGCTCTCTGCCACTGTGTGCTCCGCCTCGGGTTGGCGCTCCACAGGCAGGCTCCGGGAAGACCGAGGAACAGCCCTGTCCCTGCTCCGAGCCAAAATCCAGCTCCTTGTTTGTCTTTGTGGAGCAAGTTCTCTGAGGGACCAGGACGGAAGGATCCTATCTGCCTCGGGCTGTAGACAAGTCTCCGTCTGGCCCTTGAGGCTGCTAAGTCCTTAGGTGCGGATGCAGGTTTCGCCCCCGCCCCCACCTGGGCGCTAAGCACCGGAGGATATGGCGGCTGTGCCTGAGCTCCACCTCTCTTCACCCGAAAACTTTCCACAGGTTTTCAGAGATGGGGGTATGCACCCTTCCCCCCAGGGCACATCAGCCGTGTTGTTTTATGGATGGCCCGGGTTGTTCTGCCCTGTGCACCCACAGCCACGGCACGCAGCCCCCTGCAGTCCCCCGGGGCTGCCTCAGTGCAGCCCTCCCGGTCCTCCTCCAATCTCGGGCAGCCTGGCCCTGCCCCCAGCTGCCGGGCTGCGTCTCGGGCTGGGTGTTGCGGGGACCCTCTGTGCCTGTTTAACTTAGTTTTGTCGGTCAAGGACTGCTCAGTACAGATCCGAGCCTCGGAGGCTCCCCCTCCATCCCGCTGGCCCCTCGGTCCCGCTGGCCTCTCAGTTGGAGAGGGGAGACCCCGTGAAACGTGTGCCAGTTCTCCTTTGCCGCTCCCTCCCTGCGGAACCCGTCCCGGTCTGTTTTGCCTTTTCTTCTTTCTTTTCTCCTACCAGATTTTTGGCGTCTCTATCTTTTGAAGAGGACGATGTTCTGTTGGAGTTCCACAGGTGCTCTGGTTGGCTGAGTGGTTCTGTGGATGTGAGTCTTGGTGTATTTATGGGAGAGGGTGAGCTACGAGCGTCCTTCTACTCTGCCATCTTGGCCTCTGCCTCCCTCCCTGGTTAAGTTTATTCCTAGGTATCTTATTCTTTTTGATGGGATTTTAATAGGATTTCCTTTTTAACATTGTGTTTGTGATATTTCATTATTGGTGTATAAA